>NC_033626.1:6247944-6347687 GCF_001540865.1 Ananas comosus
AAGAAAGAGGAAGTGGGGCAGCGGGCGAACACGATGCTTGGCAGCTTGATAGGTAACTCTTCCTGTCCGGCTGCCCGAAATGTGATAACCGAGCGGCAATCATCGATTACATATATGAGAGCCAATCTCATGCCAATTATGAGATCGAATTCTTCAACTTCTTGAGCACAAAACAAGTCGGCATACCCAGTCGTTCACTTGACTGGATCATAGCCAAGCATCGCTTCTAACCAATAAATGCCGGGGCCCTCAACTGCCAACATTCCCCAAGACGAGTACTCATATCATGCGCCGAGCAAATGATCGACTATGAAATGAATGTGAACGCGCTGATATCAAATAAACTCGAGCTCGAACATCTTTAACGAAATTATACTCCACAACATTGCGCTCAAATCGCCGCGAAGGCTCCTCAAGTGTGACACGTGCAGCATACATCTCCTCGGCGCGATGTGCGCCTCTGTGGCGTGGCGCCGCCGGCTCGCGCCAGTAGATGCTGCAGGAGGGGGCAATAGCGATAGCGACTGGAACTGCCGGGCCGATGCATGTCGACATAGGCGGGTGAAGCTCCTCGGCTGAGGGACAATCCTGAATCTGGTTCCCTGCCCGCACTTGAAGCACCTCCCGTCGGCGTTGTTCACAAGCACCGGCCGGTGGTCTCCGCCTCAGAAGATACACCGCCTGCACCACGACCTTAGCTGAGAGCGTGATATCAGGGGCCGTCCTGGAACTAGACCTGACCACCCGATCACCACTTGTCGTTTCTATGCCCTTGTCCTTGTCCTTATCGAACGCGCTCACGGTCCGTCAACCTCGCAAGCGTCCCGTGCCGACCATAGCGCAGACCAATGCTCCGCCAGAAGTGTGGAACTTAAAAGGCATGCACGCAATAAAAACTCCGGCCGAAGACCTCGAACAAAAACAATCGCACCGTCCTGCTCTGTTCTCGCCAGATCCGGGACGCAGCTCAGGAAATGGGCTGAACTCCCAGCTGTACTCCCGAACTGTATCGTTGCCTTGCTTGAGCTTGCAAATCATTTCCCGCATCTTTCTCTTCCTCGCTGTCGGGGAAGTACTCGGCGACGCTTGAAGAACTGGAATATTGGAGGTGATGAGAGTGTGGGCCGGCTGCCATCGATCGGGTGAAGCTCCGAGGATCGGTCATAGCTTGACTTCCGCCACCTAAGTCTGTGGGGCGGGCACGCGCGAGCACTGATAAACATTTCGTTTGGCTGCAATCGGAAGTATACACTTGTCGCTTCTGCCATATGTGAATATATGGTCATCTCAAGAGCATCGAGATCTCCAATATGGACCGGTTTTTGTTTGGCATCTTTCATGTTCTAGAAGTATCTTTGTCCACTAATTAGATTTTATTTATGATAGAGATTAAGCATGATTTCGTTCCGAGTGGATATTTTATTGTTTTTTTTCCGTAGCTGTTGATTGTCACTACGTCAATACTTCATTATGCAGTTAATTGATGAGTATTTCTGCGTTCGAAAGGATATTGTAGGCTCTTGATTGCCGAATATTGAGACTGTACTGCTGGAAGATACCCTATTTCTTGTGAGCTTGTCGATAACACATTTCAGTCTACGCTCAGCTGTGTGTTTGGATTTGTAGATTCGGATATTATATTGATTTGTGTTTATGTGTTGCGTGTGTTTTTATTTTGGATTTATTTGAGTGGTCGAGTTTTTCGTGCTGTTGTCCGCCTTTCCTCAGGGGGTGCAGCGCCAACATAAGATTTTTGTTAGTGTGAGAACATTCGAACTCTGTGCCGAGGTTGGGATATATATTCTCAATTTTTTTGATCAACCGTTAGGTGTTGCTCGGCCGAGCGCGATGATACGCTATAGATGGTGTATTGAATAGAGTGAATATTGTGGACAACCAGCTTCTCCTTTGGAATCTCTCTTTACGACTCAGTGTGGTGTATCTCTCCTTGTCAGGTGCGAAGCGGCTGAATAAGACGCCAGTGACTGCAGACCAGTATACTGAGAGATTATTGTTTCCGCCCATCGCTCGTCTAGTGTTTTATTTGATATTGGTTGATGCATGGTGTGAGAGTTTTTCTGTTCGTTATTTTTTTTTCTTATTATTCGTGCTGGAAGCGCCGCTCTTTGTTTTTGCTCCTTTTTGCGAATTTAGTGGTTCAGTGTTGACGATGGTTTTGATCTGTCGGGCGTTGAATTGTGCGGCCTTGCTTCGCTGCCAATTCCTTGCATATTTTCTCCTCGGAGCTACATCAGACAGATCTTGATTTATTCCCAGTTTGAGGATAGCGTCTGCAAGGCTTGCAGGCTCTGGAGGATACATCCGCTGCATTGGCAGCGATCCGATATGCGAAGTTTTAAGGTTTGTTTCGTTGCAGCTAGGAGCGTGGCGGTGGCTCACTGAATGATGTCACTGTTGTCTCTGGGTGTCAGTTATGCCTGTCATTTGTTCCGGTGATCGGAGTTGATGCTGTGTTGATTATTGGATGTCGTATTTGTCGGTTCCATATGCCACTGGTAGATCTGTACTTGCTATTGATTGGTTTCGCATATTGCTGCTGCTGTCTCTCTTGAACGACAGCAATACGCGTTCTTGTGGTTATAATCTAGAATTATAACGGCTAACAAATGTCATTCGTCTTGTAGATTGCAAACATAGATCCTTATGCTTCACCACACATAATAATCATTGGTCGTGTAGCTTGACAAGTGATATTTAGTTCTCAAGCTCTCTACCTGCATTCGTTCGGTGCGCTGTTTTCGATACAATACAGCGAGTTGAGTCACATTGACTGAGTTCTGTGAGGTCACGCATTTCTCGAGGAGATGGGATGCTTATGATTTGATTGAATGTTGTAGTTTGGCTGTTTGAGATTCTTCAATTGTCTTTTTCAGCGCTGGATTCTTTTGTTTCGTAGCGTGATTCAGTGCATTATGTTTCGCCTTCTTGAGGGTCTCATTATTGGTACCTGTGACGATGGGTCTATTAGTCAGCATAATATTTGCTTTTTCTTGTGGATTATTAGCTCGGTTTCTTGTTTTCACTAGATTTTTTTCCAGTCCGGTCTCCACAAGTGATATATCGAGCACTACGTCTATGAATCTTTTCTCAGTCCATTAACCATATGAGGTAACAACACTCAAACTCCTTCGAACGGCTCCAATCCAAGTGTAACTTCGCCTCCCTTCCCGATTGTTCATCAGGCTTTTCGGACTCCAGGAGCCGCGAATTCACTCCAGCCTTCTTGATTTGGGAGATTTTTGTTCATTTTGGTCATGGTTCTGGTGGGCTTAGTTTTTTTTCGCATTTTCGTGTTATAGATATAGCGTTAGGTTATTTGTGCTGATTGTGCCTTGTTGCGCTGTGATCAGCCGTGGTAGGTATTTCGGTCGGGTCTCAGCTTAGGTGTGTTAATACCAAGCTCCTAGTAGGTATCCAATAGGTGCTATTGAGTCGCATAATCTGACTTCTGATCTTCTTTTACTTGTCTTTGATAACTGTGTGAGTTCTGCCTTGTTCTTGATTACCACTTATATACCTCGTTCCATTGCGACGTGTTTGCGCGAACTATGAATCCGTTTCATTGATTTCTCGATTTGCGCGGCCGAAAACGGTACCGAATATTGGTCCGTTCGAGGCGGTGGCGGCGACGGGCAGGAATCGGACGGAGTTTTCCCCCAGTTCCCGCCAATGCTAAGCAAACAATGTGTACGACAAAGGTCCCAGGAATTACAACTTGACAATACATACACATCACAACGATAAAACGAGAAGCACCAAACACGCTAACAACCAACTAGAGCCAACGATAACAAATAAAACCAATACAATATACAAATAGAGAAAACTTAGCTAATTTGAGACATTATTGGAAATATTTAACCTCTTTCATTTCACTTTAACCTTAAAGCAAATTCTAATACAACTTGCATTCTTTTTCCAAAATGAAATATACATCATAACTCTCCAAAATTTCAACCCTAATACAAAACACTCTCAAAAAAATAAATAACAAAGTTTACAGGGTAAGCAATGCAAGTAGTAAAGGTAACTATCACACACTGCTAATGCGCTAAGCCCTTGCGAATCCATCGATGAATGGCCCCTGACCTGTGTACCTGTACCCCCAAAAGCCACACGGGTGAGAACTACGAATAGTCCCAGTGGTGTATCGACGCGTCCGGCCGATCTACTAACCCACTAGGTCTCAACAGGCATAGAGGAAGATTAATATATATATGCAATCATATATAAAACTAAGGCTGAAGCGAAAGCAAAGTAGTAAAAACAACTATATCAAAGCTAAATCCTCCATCTGGAATCATAAATGCATGAACAATCAAAATAAGCTGGGTAAGTAAAGCAACTAATCACATCTACAACACTATCAATAGTAGAGCTATAGAACATCAACTAGGAACAAATAAGCTGATATGAACAACAAACAGCTACTATGAGCATCAATCATCGGTAAGACTCAATGGTAACGCCAATCTCCAAAATGAAACAAGGTTACACAAAGCAGGCTCATCAGTATCAATCTCCTAGGATGTCGAGCTGTGACTATTCCCCGAGTACGCCTGCGGATAAAACGGCTATCCGACACGAGCACGGCTGCCATCTCTAATGACAAACCCGGATAGCAACAACCTGGGGAGGCGACCCCACCAAGCCGCAGACAGCAATGTGAGCAAAGATCATCTCACGAGCAACAACAAACAACGCCCTTGAGGGTAATATGCATCAATAAAGCAAAGGTATAACATGTACCCAATCTCTAGTGTCCTCAACTACACAATGTAGATCAAGATCAATCATTAAATCAAATGCCACCCGTCATACGTTTTCTAACTAGATGCAACTCGTCAATTAACTCATGTCAACACTCGTTTCATCATACTAGTTCTTTGCACATAAGCCATTAATCATCTCAATAGGGCTAGGTTTTCTGCAAGCAACCATCATGCATACTAGAATCATAATACTAAACAAGCAAGATAATCATATTTATTAACTACAAGTATGGGCGAGTATAACAACAATAATCATTTTCTAACCCTATATGTTATCTGTGCCACATATGCAAATAGATCAATTAAAACTTAGACGTAGAAGTGGCCCGATGAACTTCGGGATGGCACCCCCCACCTTGGTGAATTGCCGCAAGCACTGCGAGACCTTCTCGTGCTAGTCTTGTCGCTGGCTTAATTTTGTTGGTTAACTTAACGCCTTATAGCGCATCAAATTGCGATATCTCGCACTCACTAATCGGATCGACGAAACCGTCTTCGCCTACCGGCGTTTATAAGCATAAGAAATTTAGGTTTCTAACCCCCTCAAAAAGAGATCAAATCCCTTATTAGAAAATCCCCAAATCTAACCCATAGGTTAGCAACATAGAGAAAATCATGGTTTCAAGCTCCAAATTTGGATTGAACTTCTCTTAAGCTCCAATGGTTTCCCATTGAACCATTCTTAGAGCAATAAAACCTTTCTGCAAAAACCTGTTTAGCAATAAATCGGAAAACCATGGGTGCAGACTTCAATGTTAGGCCTAGATCCATCATCTGCTTAAACTCATTAGGTTCCATTTGAACAAATACAGAGGCAACAAAAATATCCAACCCTAGAAATCCAAAACTAGGGGTTAAGGCTTACCTCTAGGGTTTGCTCCAAAGAAGCCCTAAGCCAAGGATGTGGTAAGAAGAGCTCCAAAAACCTTCTCCCTGGTTCTTCATCCTTGCCTTTTCTTACCTCTCTTTTTCCCTTCTTTTCCTCTCTTTTCTTTTTTCTCCTTCATTTATCGCTTCTTATTGGTTAGAGAGAGAGAGGGCTAAGAGAGGGTAGCGGGGAGAGTGAAAGAGGAGAGAGCTGAGGTGAGGGTTATCCCGGCAATTGTAACAATGCTTAAATGAAGCCCTCCTTTTAACAATTTTTCAACTTAACTCCGCTGCCTGCGCGCCCTTATACCCGTACACGGGCCTTGTACCAGTACAATGGCCGAACCTCAACCCGAGCGCAAACCGAGCCTCGTGTTTCATCTGTTTCGCTAGAGCTTGTAATACGGTACAAGCAGCCTTGTACCTGTACAGCGGCCTGAAGCGCTTCGAACCCGAGAGCTCCTGCGGCAGTCTCTGGCGATGGTTGTACCGGTACAACCATCAACACTTGTCCGGTACCACAGCTCTCCAGAATGCTGTTTTAACTCATTCGGGGCTCCGCTTCGCGCCCGATCCGATGTCTCAAACTATTCAACACCTTTAGAAATTCATTTTGCTCTCCAAAGTTTTGGAATATACCGAAATGAACTTGTCCAAATGCGTTCAGGATCGCCTACTTTTGCCGCATTTGGTCAAAGTTAGCCAATAATCGCCGAATTTCGTATCTTGACCAATCGGCATTACTAAATAATTGCGACCAGTGATTTCTCCCAGCAAAAGATACATATGCTATTGAGAACATATAATTATAACGCAGGCACCTTTTCTCAAGACTTTTCGAAATGAAGAAATATATATTGTTGGACTATTTGACTATATACTTATGACATGTCTGATGCTTAAGTAAAAGATATAATTTTAACTATCTTTTGACTTTTGTCGATTTGCTCAAATTTCTAACTACTACTCTTATACTCCCTTATTATATATATTTTACCTGATTAGTGTTTGTGTTTGCAATATTTTTTTTCACCTTTTTTTTTTTCCTGTTAGTCGTTTTCTTACTACAAGTCTTAGCTGATATTCTCTTAGCTTCTACTTAACCATTGTGCTTGTTGCTTTTTCATTATTATGTCATTATATCTTTTCGATTGTTGGAGATGTTCTTTTTACTTTTATAATTATATTTTCGAAGTTTGTTACTTCACTTGATCTTTGTGGCTACTATTGTTTCATCTTAATATATAATGTGTTAATTCATTCTTTTCTCTATGTGTACAAATACTTTTAAATTACCTTCAAATTTATTATATATAATTCTTGACGAAATCATATTTTCTTTAGTCCACTGTGAAGTATTTCTCTTAATTTGGGCATATATACTTCTAATTTAATTCCTTTTTTTTTTTTGTCGACATATAGTATTTCCTTATATTTTGGGCTTTTGTGGCGAATACCTGTCAATTTTAACTATCTAGTTAATTAGATTTGTATGCATGATTGTGTATAACCATATCGTTCAACTTAAACTTAATCTATCGTGCCTTAACTTATATTTTAGCAAAGTATATATTAACAGGATACAATCGCCAAAAATATTGGCAACCAGTTGTTCTGTATATTCTATTGTTTTTCGATTTGTTGTGATGGTGTTTTCTTACTATCTGTTTAAAATATTTGACTATAATGTTCTGCAACTTATATAATTTCTAATTAATTTTTGTAAGTTTGCTGCTTCACTTGATCTTGTATTACTGCAATTGCATATTTTTTTAGACCGCCGGTTAGTAAACTATTTTTTAACCATTTTTCCTAATTAGTTTCTATTCATTTTTTCTTTAATTCATTTACTGATTCTTGCGTTTTCTTTCAGCTAACTCTTACGCTGCTTCTTCGACTCTAACAACTCTCAATTTTTATTGTATCTTATGGTCACTCCTCGCTGTTGTTGATTAACTGCTTATACTTATTATTTATTGTTATCAAGAATTCTTTAATTCCTCTTAATTCTTACTAATTTCGTCTTTTTTTAGCTTTTTTATTAAAATCTCAAAATATTACTTAAAGTTTAAAATCTGTGGCATCTAAATTTTATTCTTCAGTTCTAATTTTTCTTACTCTTTTTGTATTCTCTCTACTTTATTTTACAAAAATTTTTTGTTAAAAAAAACGAAGAATAAATAACTAATTATAAGTTAAATATCGAATTATTACCTATCCGTTTCGATCGCGCGGTTACACACTAGTGTATTCTTATGATACTAATCAGTTAGAGAACCAAATAGCTTATTTATAACTTAGAATCATAAACGGAGTAGGGAAAAAATTAAAAGTTTTCTTTTCAAAATCACACAATTGTAACGGAACAAAAAAGCTGTCCAGGTACAAGCGATGACGAAGATTTTCTTGCGAAGCTTCTGTACCCAATGGCAGACCTGCATCTTGTACCGGAACATGGGCTTGTACCGGACAGCCGTGATGGTTGTACGGAACTAACCATCAAACTTCTGCCGGCAAACGTGATGCTGTATCCTGGACAGAAAAACTCTTGTACGTACAACAATGCACATTTCGCTGAAAAGCATTGTTTTCGAGTTTACGAAAGCTCTAGAAACTTTCTAATGCAATTAGCGAACTTGGAAAACAGTGCTTGATTCTAAAAATCTATAATATAATAAATGAATCACCATAAGACATGATTTAAAGCTACCTAGAATCGTGATTCATGATTTTTACGTGTTTGCGTCCTTTTCTGATTCTTCGAAGTCTTTGGATTCTTTTCGATCTTAATACTTTCCGCTCCGGACTTCCATTCAACTCCGACTCGACCCAGTGAAACTTGCCAAACACATTAGGAACATAACAAGAACTACCCCGCTCCCTTGCCCGATCAATCTCGAAGTCGCTAGGCAATTAACCTCCGCTCCTCGCCGCGTCTCGAATCATCGCTCTACTAAGTAGAGCTGGCACATAGTAATGGAATATACACATGCTCTAGGCCTCTGTAACATGGAATGCATGAACAATAGCAATCGATATTCTAGCTAACATGAAATATTATGGCTTCAAGAACAATAGAATGAGGCTACTACATATGATGTATCTAAACAACATGCTCTACTAGTCCTCAACAAATAAAGAAAATGCAGCTACTACATAAGTGATGTATCTACAACATTCACTATATCTCAACAATAAAAAATGACTTACACATAGTGTGTCTCTACACATACTACTTATGCCTCAATAATAAAGAAAGAGCTACTACAGCAGTGATGTCTCTAAACATCTACTATTGCTATGCCGCGTCAATAAATCCGATATGAACGACTAACTACATAGTGAGTCGTGCAACTATGCCTCGATAGTATCCAATTCTCAATGTCAACTCCGAAAGTTGCCACCCCGGGTCAAACCCGACTCTATCGTCAATTCATAGGTAGGAAATCTGCACTCGCACTACCGAACCGTCTGCGAGACTAACCCTATGTGATATACTCGGAGACCACTGCTTTGGTGAGGCGACCACCGACAGCGAAACAGACTAGTGAGTATGATCCAATCCTCACAAGAGGATACCCTATCTACCAGGGTCAATGTGCCTCTGCTGCACAATACCAAATGCATAATCAATGCCTCAAATGCACTAATGCCAAATGCATAATGTCTACAACATGACAATCGGAAAAATCTACTATCCCTAGGTTCAAATGCCATAGTGTTCCACTACACTAGATTTGATGCCACTCGTTTATGTCATGATGTTATATGTGTCTTAATACACTAAATCGACATGCCACTCGTCAATATTATAGTGTCTTTGTTACACTAGTCCAAATGCCACTCGTCTAGGCTAATTACATGTCCAGTTCATCATCATTCTTGTCACTATAGGATTTTTGTCACAAAACCCCATCCTCATGCAACCTAAGATCAAGTGTCAAGCCCACAATGCTACACAACCTAGGTAACATCAAGGAATGGAAATGTAATCATCTACTAATCCTATAATGCACAATATATCAACATATAGGAATATGATCAAGATATAGAACTTAGACATAAAAGGAAGCTCAGTTGCTTCGGGATAACAGCCCCCACCTTTTAATGCTACCAAGAGGCTAGGGTTCCGATTTCTTGATTCTTGGAAGCTTTCGCCGCGAGCTGCGGCAATCTGTACCTTAACGGCTTCGTTCTTTAATATCTTAACGTAGCCTCGTCGTATCGCCGAACCGACTTCGCCAATGCATCAGAAAACCTAGCAATTAGGTTTATACATGATCAATTTAGATCAAACCCTCACATATTGGAAAATCCCATTTTTGAGCCCTAACATACAATTACCCTCAAATAATCCAAATTAAATGGAGCAACATGCTAAGAATGCTCATTAGAGGCTACTAGAACACTTAAGGCTAAGGATTAAGCCAAATCCCAAAAGTTTACCAAAATGTGAATGCCGAGACGGAAGCACGCCGCTCCAACGGGCGCACGAAAGCTCGATCCGTTGCTCCCAACGCGTTCGCAAGCTCGTTCTCCGCCAACGCCGCGAATTTGGGCGAAAGATCTAGAGAGATGAGAGAGTTATTTAGAGAGAGAAAGTGAGGATTTCTTTCACTACCATCATGAACGTGTGGTGTTGTGGAGGTGGTGGTGGCTGTGAAGAAGAAGAAGACTAGAAGCTTCTACTTATAGTCAACACCCCAATAGTAGCATACACTATTCACTTTCAAGCAGCTCGAAATCTGATATCTTTCGCCGGAGCCCTGTGAATATCCGTTTGAGCTCAAATTTGACAGTCATGTTCGGTTTTACTTAACTTAACGAAAAAAATTTTAGTCTTTCAGTTTCGACCCCGTTTGGTCACCGAAAGCTGTACCGAACTGTAATCTTTATCAGATAACTGTCGGATTTTATTTTCCACCTTCTAGGTGTCAGAATCGGCTGAAACTTTAAATCTAGCCTCATAAAAATAATTCTGACATATCCTCTAGTTTTCATAATTTTCTAACACTGTGTATTTTCTGCTAATTTATCTGCCTCCTTTCACACAGAAAATTCTAAATCTTCTGTTTTCACTCCGATTTCAGCACAGGTCATTCCCAACCTATAATTCACTTCTCTAAATCCAATAAAAATAGTATCTCATACTATGTTTATTTATTTTCACTTTTACATTTAAAATTCGGTATGTTACATTCCACCGCAATCTCACCGGAACCATTTAAATGTACACCGTAACTTCATAGTTTTAGATGTCCGGTACCTTACATATAGATTGTGAGAGCAAGGTGATCGTATTTCGTGAGCCTAACCAAGAAAAGTTGGTGTATCGCGCATGTAAAAGCAAGTGCTTCGCGGCGACCGTATCGGCAGCGAGGGCAAAGAAGATGATCAAAGGTGGATGTGTGGTCTATTTGGAGACCATGGTAGATGCTCAAAGGGAGCACCCAGAGTTGGGGAATATTCGAGTAGTATGTGAGTTTCCGGATGTGTTTCCAGCGGAGTTACCGGGATTGCCACCAGACCGGGAGGTCGAGTTCGTCATTGACTTGATTCCCGGGGCGGCGCCAATCTCGAAGGCTCCGTATAGAATGACACGGGTGGAGCTAGTGGAGTTAAAAGCACAACTGCAAGACTTGCTCGATAAAGGCTTTGTGAGGCCGAACGTGTCACCATGGGGAGCTCCAGTGCTGTTTGTGAAAAAGAAAGACGGTACACTTCGACTCTGCGTAAACTATCGTGAGTTGAACAAGGTAACAGTTAAGAACAAGTAACCGTTGCCGAGGATTGACGATCTATTTGATCAGTTGCAAGGGTCAATGGTGTATTCAAAGATTAATCTCCAGTTGGGGTATCATCAATTAAAGATTAGGCCAAAGGATGTACACAAAATGGCGTACCGTACGCGGTATGGCCATTATGAATTCACGGTAATGCCGTTTGGGCTTACTAATGCCCCGGCAGCATTTATGGACTTGATGAATCGAGTCTTTCGGTCGTTGTTGGATCGATGCGTCATGGTGTTCATCGATGACATGTTGGTCTACGCGAGGAGCGAGGAGGAGCACGAGTAGCATTTGAGAGCCGTGCTATAGATTCTCCGACAAGAGAAGCTTTATGCCATGTTGAAGAAATGTGACTTTTGGCTTATGGAGGTCACATTCTTAGGCCACGTGATATCGGGCGATGGGGTCTCGGTAGATTCTAAGAAAGTGGAGGCGATCAAGGATTGTCTCGTCCGACAAGTGTAGCGGAGATCCGCAGTTTTCTTGGACTTGCAGGCTACTATCGGCGGTTCGTGGAGGGGTTTGCCAAAATAACTACTCCACTAACGCACCTTACCCACAAAGGAGTAAAGTATATTTGGAGCGACGATTGCGATCGGAGCTTCGAAGAGTTGAAGAAAAAGTTGACGTCGACCTCGGTGCTTGCTTTGCTGACTCCGGGGGAGACCTTTGTAGTGTACAGTGATGCTTCATATGTCGGACTCGGGTGTGTATTGATGCAAAGTGGCCGAGTAATAGCTTATGCTTCATGTCAACTGAAGAGCTATGAAAAGAATTACCCGGTACATGACCTTGAGTTAGCTGCGGTGATATTCGCTCTAAAGTTGTGGAGGCATTATCTGTACGGTGAGCATTGTGAGATTTACACAGATTATAAGAGTCTCAAATACTTGTTCACCCAAAAGGAATTGAACATGCGACAGCAGCGGTGGTTGGAGTTGTTGAAGGACTATGATGTCACTATACTTACCACCCTGGAAAAGCCAATGTCGTAGCCAACGCGCTAAGTAGGAAATTAGTAGAAAACTTGGCGATGGAAATCACGTCGCAACCATTGTTGCAAAAGGAAATGCAACGGTTGGGTCTTGAAGTTGTGGCGCCGGGAGTGCCGGCAACACTTGCCACATTGGTAGTGCAACCGACCTTGTTGGAGAAGATCAAAGAGCTGCAAGCTTCGGATCCTTATCTTCAAAAGGTGCGGAGTGAGGTTGAAAGCGGTAGTGCCGAGGATTTTGGCATTTCAAAATCTTTGGTGTGTACCTAAAGATGATGACATGCGAAGGGCGATCATGCAAGAAGCACATCAATCTCCCTATAGTATACACCCGGGCGGCACTAAAATGTAATAAGATCTAAAAGTGAATAATTTGTGGCCGGGCATGAAAAGAGAAATTGGAGAGTTCGTGGCGCAATGCCTTACGTGCCAACAAGTGAAAGCGGAGCGCCGGTTTCTGGCGGGGAAGCTTCAAAGTCTACCAATACCCGTATGGAAATGGGAAGACATTTCGATGGATTTCGTCACCGGTTTGCCTCGATCTCAAGGCAGACACGATGCAATATGGGTGATTGTGGACCGATTGACGAAGTCGGCGCACTTCTTGCCGATTCACACTACGTGGTCGGAGACAAGTTGGCTCAAGTATATCTTGACGAGGTTGTGAGACTGCATAGGATTCCAGTGTCAATTGTATCGGATCGAGACCCCAGGTTCACATCTCACTTTTGGAAGAGCCTGCAAGAGGCGTTGGGCACACGGCTCGATTTTAGTACAGCGTTTCATCCTCAGAGTGATGGATAATTAGAGAGAACGATACAAATCCTTGAGGATATGTTGCGAGCATGTGTACTTGATTACAGGGGCGGATGGCACAACTACTTGCCGATGGCAGAGTTCGTGTATAATAACAGTAACCAAGAAAGCATCGCGATGGCGCCATTTGAAGCCTTGTATGGAAAGAGGTGCCGTTCCCCGATTCATTGGAGCGAGGTGGGCGAAAGAGTTACTCTTGGCCACGATGTAGTGCGTGAGGCAGAGGAAAAAGTTCGCCTTGCCCGTCAATGTCTTGCGACGGCACAATCAAGGCAAAAGAGTTATGCCGACAAGCGCAGAAGAGAATTGGAATTCGCGGTTGGAGACCGTGCATTTGTGAAAGTATCGCCTATGCGAGGAGTAAGGCGTTTTGGGGTCCGCGAGAAATTGAGTCCCCGATATGTTGGACCGTTCGAGGTTTTAGAGCGCATTAGAGCGGTGGCGTACAAGGTTACATTGCCACCGAGACTCGCGGGAGTTCACGATGTATTCCACGTGTCGAACCTCCGAAAGTATATTCGTAACTCGACACATGTGCTAGAGTATGAGCCCATGGAGTTACGTGAAGACATGTCGTATGAGGAGTACTCAGTGTGCGTCCTCGATAGAGAAGAAAGGAAATTATGGAGTCGCATAATTCCATACGTAAAAGTTCAATGGAGCAACCACGCAGTGCGTGAGCCACTTGGGAGCTTGAGGAGACTATGCGGAGCATGTATCCTCACCTATTTGAGTCGACGAGTTGAGGTATGTATAGTTTCACGGACGAAACTATTTTAAGGGGTGGAGAATGTAATATACCGAAACTTTGGTAAACAAATATCGAACTTTAGTCAAAATGACCAAAGTGCGAGGTTGGTACACTTCGGAAAGGCCAAAGGTGTCTAAAATGCAAAAAGTGCATTGTTGGGGGTCTTCGAGAACTGGAGAATCAAAAAACTCTGCAACTGCAGTTTTTGAGCTCTCTGGGACCGGTCCGTGATGGGAGAGACCGGTCCTCGTACGTGTGAAATCTGAGAAGTGAGAAAATTGGCTAAGTCCCAGGAGAGCAGCTCTCGGGAACCAGTCCCTCCGGGGAGAGACCGGTCCCCGAGAGACCGGTTCCATCAGGGAGGGACCGGACCCATTTTTCATGGCTGAGTGGCTGCTCTCAGGGACCGGTCCCTTACTGGAGAGACCGGTCCCTGAGCCCGAAAAATGCCCAGTCTGGGCAGTGTTATGTGGTGAAAGTTGAGGGGCTTATTTGCATTTATGCACTAAGTGGGCTATGTATGAGGGGGTATGAGATATTTCTCTCATTTCTCTCCCTCACACTCTCTCATATCTCTCTTTCTCTCTCTAGAAGGCAAGGAAAAGAGGAGAAAAGAGAAAAAGAAGGTGAAGAAGAAGAAGGAGAAGGTGGAGAGGAAGAAGAAGGAGTGAAGCAACTCCCTCTCCTTCACCTCTAGCTCAAGAAAGGAAAGCTTGTAAAGTAAGCTTTGATCCTCTCTCATGGTAAAACCCTAGAATGGGTTTTGATTGACCTAAGGATGGTTTTTAATGGAGCCCCTAGAAGATTTAAAGCTTTCTTTTGCTTCCCTAAGAGATCAGAACTAAGGTTTTGTATATGTGATGGAACTAGGGCACCCAAATTGGAGCTTTTGCTTGTGAAGGTTCTAAAGTTAAATTGACCATCTAGAAACCTAATTGGGGGTATTTCCGACGCGTTGGTGCGCTCGGTTTGATGTTACGAAAAGCCTATGCGAAGATATTGACAAAAAGATCGATTTTCGTATAGATTGCCGCAGCACGCGGAATAGGAGTCCGAAAATTTCGAGAAATTAACCGTAGCACCCTAGTAAGCCTACGAGGTGGGTGGTGCTTTCCAAACTCTTTGAAATTCCTTCTATGTCTATGTGTCACTTATTGAGCATATGAGTAAATGTTTGTTGCATGCATTGTATATTCATGTGAATGTTGCATGTTGTGAGTACAATTGCATTATGAAATGGTTGAGAACCTAAGGACCCTATGTATGCATGATTGGTGATAACAAGAACCTAGTTGAGACAAAGAACAATGTGACACTATGACATGTAGATCGAGTGGCATTAGTAAATGCAAGGTGACACTAGAGTTAGTGTGTGTGGATGGCATTAACGAGGATATGAATGCTAAAGTGTTTGAACACTAGAGTTAATGTGTGGTATCAAAGAGAACAAGTGTGGCATAAAGAACAACAAAAGCTAAAGTTAGCAACAAAATGCGACATAAAGAACACTAGAGTTAGTGTAATGACATGATTGAAAATAAAGAATGCAAAGAACTTGAGATTGAGACACAATGACATACTACCTTAGAGCTAAGGGTCATTTGTGCATAATTTCCTTGTAGTTAAGGAACGGATTGAACTTAACATCCTTAGAGTTAAGGATTGGATCATACTCGCTATAAGTCCTTGCTTGAGGGCGGTAGCTCCCCCTCAAGCGATGCGCTCCGGAGTTTGTCATCACTGGGTTGGTGCTGTTCCCCAGAGGACGGTCCCCGTCGGGTCGTAGGAGTCTCCCCGGCGAATTAGGATTTTGAGTTGGTGAGTTAATGAGGCGAAACCCCCGGGTTAGCCATGAAATTGAACAAGAGATCAAAGAACTTGTATTCGTCATGAGTTTTATATTCAGCATCCTTATTGATAGCTTTGTTCAGACATATTAGTTGCATTCGTACAGTTGGTTACTTATCTTCTTATTTCTTTCTATTATGCCTGAGTTAGACCTAGTGGGAAAGTCGGTGAGATTGGGGCCAAATCCACTGGGAATTTCGTTGTAGTTCTCACCCTACTATTTCCACAGAGCCTGGACCAAGCGAGCCGGCGAGCGACCGCGGTAAAGGTATCGCGCCGTAGACAGTGACTACCCGAGTCGAGTTTTATACTTTTGCTAGTAGCATACCCTTATATCATCTTTTGTATTTGATGATTAGATATGTTAAAGAAAAGAATGTAAAGTTTTATTTTGAGCAAATGTGATGTAAAAAGAAATGATGAAAAGCAATGTAAAGGTAAATGTGTATGTGAAAAAGGAATTGTGAATGTAAAGGTTGAATGCAATGTATGTGATCCAAACTGAATCATAGTACTTGTGTAGATGTTTAGCTTCCATTCTTTCACTCTCGGCTATTGCTTACCCTCGTGTAAGCCGTAATTGTATGTTTCCGCTTGTGCATTTTTTTTCTACTTGAATTGTACATGCGTTGAGCCTTGGGCGGACAGGGGAGGCTCTGTTCGTTCGTCGTCTGTTCGATGTGCCCGGACCGGCCAAAGGGTTCAGTCCCGGAGCGTGACAGGTTATCCCCTACTTTATACCCAAACATGTTTTTGGGGGGTGGGAACTAGTTGTTCCCACCCACCTGGTACAAGGGGGTCTTGTACCGGGTTGGGTGGGAACAACATGTTCCCACCCAGGGGTGGAACAAGTTGTTCCACCCCACCCCTCGGTAGAGTGAGAGAGAGAGAGATTTTTATTTTAAATTTAAATTTCTAAAATTTATAATTTATAATTTTAAAATTTAAATTTATAATTTTAAATTATAAATTTTAAAGTTTAAATTTTAAATTTGATATTTTTAATTTTTAAATTTTAAATTTGATAATTTTAGTTTTTAAATTTTAAATTTGATATTTTATATCTTTCAAATTTAAATTTGGTCTTAAATTTAAAATTTTATATTTAAAATTAAAATTTTGAAAATTAAAATTTTAAAATTTAATTTCAAAATATAAAATTTAAAAGTTAAAATTTTCAATTTAAAATTCTAAGTTTATAATTTAAATTCAATTATAGGGGTAATATCATTATTTTCTATTTATAACTACCAACTATTCCACCTTATACTCACATTTTTATCCAAACACAATTTTTCTAGTTCTAGCTTATACTCACATTTTCATCCAAACAAATAAATACCCTTGTTCTTACAAAAATCCATACTTGTACCTATCCCCGGTATAACTAGTTCCTACTAATTTTCGAACCAAATGGAGCCGAAGGAGATAGCCTCGGTGGTCAAGTGGCTTGCGCCAACTACTGTGACCGAAGTCAAGCTTTTCTTGGCTTGGCGGGTTATTACCAGCGATTTGTCGAAGGGTTTGCCAAAATTGCCGCACCACTGAACAGGCTGACCAGAAAAGGGGAAAAGTTCCTGTGGACTACACAGTGTCAGCAGAGCTTCGATGAGCTAAAGGATAGACTGACCCGTGCACCCGTTTTAAATCTACCGCGGCCTGGTAAGGACTTCGTGGTCTATTGCGACGCCTCACGAGTCGGTTTGGGTTGTGTGCTTATGTAGCAGGATCGGGTCATTACTTATGCCTCACACCAGCTGAAAGAGTATGAAAAGAACTACCCGACTCACGATCTGGAAGTCGCGGCAGTAGTGTTTGCCCTTAAGCTTTGGAGGCATTATCTATATGGGACACACTACGAGGTATTTACTGATCACCAGAGCCTGAAGTATCACTTCACCTAGAAGGAGTTGAATCTCAGGCAGAGGCGTTAGCTCGAGCTCTTGAAGGACTACGACCTCTTGATTTAGTATCATCCGGAAAAGGCGAATGTGGTAGCGGACGCCTTGAGCCAGAAACAAACATTAGCTGAGTTGTCCTTCATGATCACGAGCCAAGATCGTCTTATGGAGGAGTTCCGCCGCCTCGAGATCGAGGTTGTTTACACTGGGGCCACGACCTAATTGATGACCCTGGTGGTATAGCCTACATTGACTGAGCGGATTTTGCTCGGGCAGCAGAGCGATCCGCACTTGCAGAAGGTGCGGGCGGAGATCGAGCAGGACAAGGACGGGGACTTCTCTATTCACACTGATGGATCTCTGTTCCAGAGGTAGGTGGTGCATGCCTAGTGACTCGAAGCTGAGGAATGATATCCTATCCGAGGCTCACCGATCCCCTTACACGGTTCATCCCGGCGGAACCAAGATGTATCGCCACCTGAAGCAGAATTTCTGGTGGCCTGGGATGAAGCTAGACGTGGCTCAGCACGTGGCTCGGTGCTTGGTTTGTCAACAGGTGAAGGCCGAGCACCAGCAACTAGCAGGAAAGCTGCAACCACTTTCGGTGCCCGTATGGAAGTAGGAGCATATTACTATGGATTTTGTCACCAGATTGCCTCGATCACTGCGGGGCCAAGATCCGATCTGGGTAACAGTAGATCGGCTGACGAAATCGGCTCACTTCCTGCCGATGCACACTACATGGTCCCGCTACCGACTGGCACAGTTGTACATTGATGAGATCGTTCGGCTTCATGGTGTGCCGGTGTCGATCATATCAGATCGGGACACTTGCTTCGTATCCCAATTTTGGAGGAGCTTATAGCAGGTTATGGGTACGAAGCTGAACTTCAGTACGGCTTTCCATTCCGAGAGCAACGGTCAGTCAGAGCGAGTCATCTAGATTCTTGAGGACATGCCCCGCGCATTCGTCCTGGATTACGGTGATGGATAATTTCGGTATCTACCGCTTATAGAGTTCGCCTATAATAACAGCTACCAGGCGAGCATCGGGATGGCACCGTATGAGGCTTTATATAGGCATCGATGTCGGTCTCCTATCTGCTGGGACGACGTAGGAGAACGCCGGTTGATTAGGCCAGACTTAGTGGAGGATTGCTAGTGTAATATACCGAGATTTTAATATAAAAGTAAGTGTAAATAAAAAAATAGTGTAAGATACTACTTTTATTGGATTTAAAGAAGTAAAATATAAGCCGGAAACGACTTGTGCTGAAATCAGAACGGAAACAGAAAATTTAGAATTTTCTGTAAGGAACGGGGCTGTCATTTTAGCAAAAAATTCACAGTGTCAGAAAATTATGAGAACGTGGGAGTATGTCGGAATTATTTTTATGAGGCTAGATTTAAAATTTTATGTCATTCCGACACCTGAAAAATGAAAAATAAAATTCGACTGCTATCTGCTAGAGATTTTGGGTCGGTAGAGCTTTCGATGATCAAAAGTGGTCGAAACTGAGAAGTTAGGATATCGTTCTTCTTATTAAGTAAAATCGAGCCTAACTGTTAAATTTGAGCGCAAACGGACATTTAGAAGGGCTCTGGCGAAAAGGAATAGATTTTGAACTATTGAACTGATAATTGTAATAGTGTTTTGGGGGCCTATATATGTAAACCCACACACTCTCTCTCCCTGATTTTATCCAACCCGAGAGAAGCTTGGAGAGAGCTTCTCTCTCTCTCTCTTTCTCTCTAGCTTTCACCTCTCTCTCCTTTCCTCTTGTAATTTCTCCATTAAAGAGAGGTTTGGAGGAGCTTAAAGTTGCTTGATGGTGAAGCAAGCTTTGGTGGAGAAAAAGGCTTGGAGTTGAAGCTACTACCTCTCATTCTTCCTTGGCTCAAGAAAAGAAAGCTTGTGAGGTAAGCTTCTTGAGCTTCAATGGTAGATTTCTAAGGTTTGAGTTATGTGCTCTAGAAATGGGCCTAGATGACTCCCTAGATGCTAAGTAGAAGCTATTTGCTTGAATCAAAGACTTGTATGGCTATTATTGCAATAGTTGCATCTTAGGGTTTAAAAAGAGAGTTTTGTTATATGGGAGGGTTTGATGTAAATTGACCCTATATATCTTCAATTGAAGGTAAAGTTAACAACGTGGGTAACTCAAATCGAAGTTCCTACGATCGTGCGATGAGTAATTAAAGAAAAGGACCGTTTTGGCTTCGTTTCTGCCTGGAGGGCCGGGGCAACGTCCAAAAATCACGAAACTAGAATCTTAGCGTCACGGCATCACCAGAAGGTGGTGGGTGCTATCCGAAGCAATCGGAAGTATTGTGAGGTGGGTTGTGCTCACCGAAGTTATTAGCTCACTTTTATGCCGAAGTGAAATGTTGTTTATCATTGATGCATAATGGTGGTTAATTGCTAAACATATGAAGGCATGAAGTAAATGCTAGAAGAATATGTAAGATGAATGCTATGTTAAACTACCATGGTTACTATTGATGCATGTATGCATATTGGTAGGTTGTGCATGATAATGTGAATGTAGGAATCATATTATGCTTGATGGTGTTACCTACCATGAGAAGTTATATGAATGCATGACATAGAGGTTATATGAATGCATGAGATGAAATATGCATGTTAAGATATTGTGGATTATGTTAGATGGAATATGCATGATGACATGTTGTAGCATGTGTTGGATTCATGTAGAAGTGAACTTGGACAATATGTTTATGTAAATGAGTGGCATGTGAACTAGTGTGGTAGAGGCATTTAAACATGATTACATAAACGAGTGGCACATGATTAAGTGCAGTAGAGACACTTACAACATAATGACATGATCGAGTGGCAATTTGGATCTAGTGTAGTAGAAACACTATGACATGAACATAGGGATAGTAGATTTTCCGAGTTGTCAATATGGCCTTTGAATTTAGTGTCGTAGAAGCACTATGACCCTTGTAGACAGGGTATCCTCAGTAGACGAGGATTGGATCATACTCACTTAGTCTGTGTTCGCTTGGGGTGATCGCTCCAAACAAGCAGTGAGCTCCGGAGTTATCACACAATGGGTAAAAAGAACCTACTAAGCAAACGGTCTCGGTGTGCGAGTACAGATTCTCCTCACCTATGAGATTTTGAGAGGTGAGTCGGGGCGTAACCTTCGGGTTAGCCAAGCAGATTGGGTGACAAGCATATGAGCTGTAGTTGAATCCCAGTAGAGTGGATTCGGAATCCCAGTTGAATGGATTTAAGGCTGAGGTGCATGTGAGACGTCCTTCACCTTGAGCCTGGTTGTACGCGGTATTCCGCAGATGATTGACTCGAGGCCGAGTCGAGTGGCTAGCTTGGTAAAAGTAGATGAAACCTTATGAGCAGATGATAAAGGTAGATGAAACCTTATGAGCAGATTGTGAATGACATGAATTTAAGATAGAGAAAATCTTAGAAGTCAGTTGGATGAACTGTGGATAGCGAAACTGAAAGTAGAATTAGTAGATCTACTTACATTATTGCACGTTGAGCTACATGACTTACATTGATGCATATTGAGTTGCATGATTTGCATTGTTGCATATTGAGAGGCATGAACATGATAATATTAGTTGCATAAATTAAATGATGATATATATATATATATATATATATATCTGTGGATATTTGTTGGAATAACATGTTTGCAGTGCCTCCTTCGGACCTGCTAGGTCGAGCTCTTCCCTTGGGTGGCCGTACCCACTAGGAACTATATTTATATAGTTCTCACTCCACGTTGTTTTGGGGATTACAGGTTCACACGCGAGCTGTGCGGCGGCGCGAGGAAAGGTCGTAGCTTCGTAGATAGCGCCCTACCACGGAGACCAAAAATAGTAGTACCCAAAGTCTGCCTAGCTAGGGGTTTGTCATGCCCCGGGACCCAGCGGAAGCCCGCTCGGCGCGTGCCCAGACCCGCCTTATGTCTAAAACATATAAGGCGTCTAATACGAAACAATAAATAAAGCAAATAAAGGAGACCTAAAGATATCAGAGCATTATACAACATCTAGTACCTAAAGCAGTGAAATCCTTTAGCTAGATAAGATAAGGGGCGGATGTAGCCAAGTGGGTCTAGCATATTTTTTCACAGTAGCAGGATCAGAATAACTTACTCCAGGGGGATTATTCAGAGCAGGCTCAATGGAACTACTGAACTCAATCTCTTGCTGCCGTTACTCATGTTAGGTCCTATGTGTTGGCAAGTTTCGTGGGTCGAGTCGGAGTCTTGAAGAAGTTCGGAGCGGAGTATTGAAAATCGAAGAATCCAAGACTTCGAAGAATCGGAAAGGACGCAAAACACGCAAAACTTGAATCACGATGCGTAGGTAAGTTTTAAATCTTGTTTATGGTGATTCATACTTATTTATAGATCTTAGAATCATATTTTCAAGTTGTAATTGATTAGAAAGTTTTTAAGAGTTTGTAAAACCCGAAACAATGCATTTTCAGCGAAAATTGCATTGCTGTACCGGTACAAGGGTTTTCTGTCCAGGGTACAGCCATCAACGTTGCGCAGAAAGTTTGATGGTTGTTCCGGTACAAGCTTCATGCTGTACCGGTACAAGCCCTGTTCCGGAACAAGCTGAAGCTATCCAGGGTACAGGAGCTTCGCAGAAAAATCTTCCGTCATGGTGTACCCTGGACAACATTCCTTGTTCCGGTACAAGGTGCTGTTTTTGGAAAGAAACTTTCTAATTCGACTCCAATTGATTCTAAAGTCTATAAATAAGCTATTGGGCTTCTCTAACACATCAAGCATCATAAGAATACATGTTTGAGAAACCCTAGAGGCTCGGATTTCATCTTAAACCTATTTTCTACAAAAAGCCTCTTTTAGATCAAATCGAGATATTCAAATTTGATATTAATATGTCGATTTGATCTCCGCTTTGCTTGGAGTTCTATTCCCTGGTTTTCTACAATACTCCAAAGCGAAGGATCACCATATTCATGATATTCTTCATGAACGGCGTCGTGGATTCGGCGTGAACGAAGACGGTTCGTGGATTCGGATCGTGAGCTCGTGGATTCGAGTGGGCGTCGTGGATTCGACGTGATCGAGGCTTCGTGGATTCGAAGTGGTGACGTTTTGTGGATTCGGGACGTGGCGTTCGTGGATTCGGACGTGGGGCGTGGACAACCCGTTGGTGTGCGCGAGATCCGGAGAAGATAGAAGAGAGGTTTGAGTCCGTGGATTCAGTAAAACACCTTGTAATCTTTTAGTCTTAGTGGATTGTTATCGCGTGTTGGTCCCGTGGGTTTTTTACTCCGAGTTTGGAGTTTTTTCACGTAAATCTCGGTGTGCTTTTTATTTTCCGCATTTATTTTTATTGCATCGAGATTTGTGGTTTTTTGGCCTTTCACCTATTCACCCCCCTTTAGGTGATAGATACAATCTAGATAGATCCTTGGGCTCCTCAAAACTTTCAATTGGTATCAGAGCGGGATCTAGATATATTGTTATCTAATGGCTGAAGGTGGTAACATTAATCGACCTCCGCTCTTCGACGGCACGAATTATACCTATTGGAAAGTTCGCATGAGAGCTTTTCTAATTGCTATCGATGAGCGGGTTTGGCAATCAATTGAATTTGGGTGGAAACATCCGCTAGAAAAGGTCGATAATGTTGAAAAGCCAAAACCACGGAACAAGTGGACAAAAGAAGAAAACGAGACATCTTCGTTTAACGGCAAGGGCATAAACGCTTTATTCAATGCCTTATCGCAAACGGAGTTTACTCGTGTTTCGGCTTGTGAAACGGCAAAGGAAATTTGGGATACTCTACAAGTTACGCATGAAGGAACAAGCTTAGTAAAGGTCCAAAAATTGCAAATGCTAACTAGCAAGTTTGATTCAATTTCTATGGACGAAAATGAGACCTTTACCGAGTACTATACACGTCTACAAGATGTTGTGAACACATGTGCTAACTTGGGAGAGAAAATTCCGGATTCAAAGGTTGTTAGGAAAATCCTTCGCACTCTTCCGGAACGTTTTCGGGCTAAAGTAGCCGCGATCGAAACGGTCAAGCATCCGGACGAGATGAAGGTCGAAGAATTAGTAGGTGCTTTGCAAACTTATGAGATGACTTTTCCTACTAATCAATCTTCTTCCAATTCTTCTTCTAAAAGCACAGGTGTTGCATTGAAATCTACAAAGGAGAAGGACGAAGACTCGAGTTCCGATGATGATTTATCAATTGCGGACTTTGAACAACAATTGGCGCTTCTCACGAAGAAGTTTCGTCGGAATTTTCGAAAGAAGAATAGATCGAACAAGGCTTCAGCGTCTAAATCTTTTTCGTCTACATCTAAGGAGAAGAAGCGTGCAAAGGCTTCGAAAGAAAAGGATGTCTTTGAAGGCGAGATCCAATGCTTCAAGTGCAAAGGTTACGGCCACATTGCGACGGATTGTCCTTCAAAGAGGACATCTAGACAAAAGGCTATGCAAGCAAAGACGTGGGATGATTCAACATCAAGTGAATCATCGTCAAGTGACGAAGAAAAGGATGATCAAATTGCTTTATTTGCTAATGCTCCCTCGTCGAATGTTGTGTGTTTATCCTCTGTTGCTACTAACTCCAATATTTCTCTTTCTTCACATGATTCATCGAGCAACAATGGCGAAAGTGAAGAGGAATCAAACGACGACGACATAGCGGAAGCGTACAATCAACTTCTTATTGAATCAAAGAAGATGGCTAAACTCAACAAGAAGTTGAGACGTCGTTTGTTGGAACTTGAGGAGGAAAACAACAATGTAAAGAATTTGAATAAGGTTCTTGTGGAGGAAAGGGATTCAAGTTTGAAGATTAATTCGGACCTCCAAGAGAAGCTTAGTGATGCGGAATCAACGATCAAATCCTCTAATGACAAGATTGGACTTTTGGAGCATCAATTTCATGAATCGCACAAGTCCAATCAAGTCTTGATCTGTCAACTCCCAATCCATCTTCACGATTTCTTCTGGGATCAAAGAAGTTGACAAAATGTTGGATTGGGCTCAAACGAGCAAATTGGGTCTTGGATTGAAGGACATATGTTTGAGAGGATCAAACTGGCGACCATCTAAGTCTCACTAACTTTCAAAAGCGCACAGTGTGTCATCGATGTGGCCATTCGAAGGAACGATGCAAAAGGAATTGCCCAACAAAAATGGCAAGAGTCACCAATGGCAATCAAAAACATTCATCATGGCTTCATCTAGCAAGTCGACTTCCCCCGCGGAATCAAAAGAAAAATCAAGTGGTCGGCTATTCTCAAAAGAACCGGTTTTCTAGCGCACACGTCAACCGTCAAGATTTATACAAACGGATGTCTTAATCCTCAACGACTAAATTCAATGAAGCCTCAACGAAGAAACCACAAACGGTTGATAAAAAATCTTAAGCAACGGCACCAAACGTCGACAAGCCGACGAAAACCAAAGACCGACAAGTTTGGATCCGGAAGAGTGATCTTCCTTGGCATAATCCTCGTCTTTAGTCATTTGATCTTTGTGTAATGCCGTGTGGATTGGTGTTTGTTGAATAATTTTATTCATTTCATTACATGTTAAATGATTTTTGGAGTTTTTGCTTTGAATTTTGTTTATTTAAAATCATTTTGAGGAAAAGGGTGTTTTGGGATTCAAATTTTCGAGAAAGGATGATGATGAGGAATCTTTTGGAGAGAGAATATTCTTTAATTGTCGCGTAAACGGTAATTTACCTTCACAATCATATAAATGTTAAATCATATATGCTTCATTTTTACTCCAATTTTTATTCATTTTGACCGATAAAATTATATATGATTGCTGTAATGCATAAATTCATCAAATTTTCTGAAATCAAATTTGATTTTTTGGTGATTAATTTCATCTGGTTGTGACGTGTTGGATATGATGAATGGGTATTCCTAATTGACTAAAATTCGTCAAAATTGTATTTTCATTGTGAGATTGTCTAATTTATGGGTGAGTTTGAAATTGTTTAAAATAAAAAAGGAGAAAAAAAAACTCCTAGGGTTTAAAAGACTGGGTGGAAAAGGTTACATCAAAAGGAGTGTGAAAACTACCACCAACTCGTAGGAAAGAGTACCACCCCGGTCGTCCGGAAGATGTGTGAAGTCCAGCAATGAAATTAATTGGATAAGCGAAACGTTGGAAAAATTAAATATTTAGAATTTCGGAGTAATAAGGTGCTAGTTTTGAAAAAGATGCATCAAAGAGCAGCCCTGGTAATCTATTTTAAGTTAATCTCTATTTTGAAATGTAGTTGCGACATTCGACAGCGATGTGCAATTTTGTCTTTGAATTCTAAAATCATTTTCATCAACTTACATCTGGATGGTTTTTGGTATTAAATTATTTTGATTTTGAAATTTTGATGCTTTGATGTTGTTGTGAAATTTATATATTATTCATTCAATGATTTTTGGAGAAAGCCTTACTATATGATTTAATTTAATGTGATGGATTTTTAAAGCAAATTTTCGAAATCTGAGCATCGTTCATTGGCTTTAGTCTCTCTCCTTCTCTAGTTTGCCTTTTAGATCGATGATGTTTTAGTTTCAGTTTTGCTTGTTTTTTTTGGCCTGTAACTATGACTGACTACGCTTTACATCCTTTTTTCTAAGTATGTTATTCTTCTCTATTTGATTTCTTTTTAGGCATTTTTACGAAAAGGGGAGAGAGCGTAGATGAAGGGGGGGAGCATGGCATAGAACAAGTGCAGTTGAACTGAAGCAGAGGATGATGATGTTCAGAACAAAGGGGGAGATGCTGAGAACAAAGGGTGGCGAGAGGTATTAAGAATTTAGTTGCTCAATTCATTTTGAATGAATGTTCAAGACTCCTAGTTGCGGTTGCTAAGTTCTATGAGTACTTTTTAGGAGTTTTGTATGTAATTTTGAGTTTTCAGAATTGATATTGGATTACAACGAGGACTAGCAGCCAACGCGCGCGGGTTCGATGTTTGTGATGGACATTGAACTTCCGTTTATTTTTACATTGTCATTTGTGAGTTTGTGTGTGTTTTGTCAGCGATTTGCCAAAGGGGAGATTTTTAGTCCTATAGTGTTGGCAAGTTTCGTGGGTCGAGTCGAGTCTTGAAGAGTTCGGAGCACGGAGTATTGAAAATCCGAAGAATCCAAGACTATCGAAGAATCGGAACAGGACGCAAAACACCAAAACATTGAATCACGATGCGTTAGGTAAGTTTTAAATCTTGTTTTTGGATTCTATACTTATTTAGAAATTTTAGAATCATTATTTCAAGTTGTAATGTCATTAGAAAGTTTCTCGGAGTTGTAAAATACGCGAAACAATAGATTTCAGGCGAAAATTGCATTGCTGTAGGCCGGTACAAGGGTTTCTGTCCAGGGTCAGCCATATCAACGTTGCGCATGAAGTTTGATGTTGTTCGGTACAAAGGTTTTCTGTCCAGAGGTACAGGGCCTATCAACGTGTAGCCAGAAAGTTTATGCGTTGTTCCGGTACAGCACTTCATGCTGTACCGGTACAAGCCCTTTGTTCCGGAAAGCTGAAGCTATCCAGGTAGGAGCTTCGCAGAAAAAATCTTCTCATGTTGTACCTGGAAACATTCCTTGTTCGGTACAAGTGCTGTTTTGGAAGAAACTTTCTAATTCGACTCCAATTGATTCTAAAGTCTATAACATAAGCTAATTGGGCTTCTCTAACACATCAAGGATCATAAGAATACATGTTTGAGAAACCCTAGTGGCTTGATTTCATCTAAACCTATTTTCTACAAAAAGCCTCTTTTAGATCAAATCGAGATATTCAAATTTGATATTAATATGTCGATTTGATCTCCGCTTTGCTTGGAGTTCTATCCTGGTTTTCTACAATACTCCAAAGCGAAGGATTCACCATATTCATGATATTCTTCATGAACGGCGCAGCGTCGTGGATTCGGCGTGAACGAAGACGCGTTTCGTGGATTGGATCGTGAGCTCGTGGATTCGATGGGCGTCGTGGATTCGACGTGATCGAGGCTTCGTGGATTCGAAGTGGTGACGTTTCTGTGGATATCGGGACGTGCGTTCGTGGATTCGACGTGGGGCGTGGACAACCGTTGGTGTGCGCGAGATCCGGAGAAGATAGAAGAGAGTTTGAGTCCGTGGATTCAGTAAAACACCTTGTAATCTTTTATTCTTAGTGGATTGTTATCGCGATGTTGGTCCGTGGGTTTTTACTCCGAGTTTGGAGTTTTTCACAGTAAATCTCGGTGTGTTTTTATTTTCCGCATTTATTTTTATTGGCATCGAGATTTGTGTTTTTGGCCCTTTACACTATTCACCCCCTCTAGTGATAGATACATCTGTAGATCTAGGGATCCTTAGGCTCCTCAAAACTTTCAACTCAACAGTTTCGCTAAAGAAAAAGCTTTTACTGCAGCTAAATATCCTTTTTTCTTCCAAATATTTCTACGAATACGTTTTTTTGACATAGAAGTATTGGCATTCTTGGTGCCATGGAAGAAATAACTGATTATAAAGCGCAGGCCGAAACGGGTGAAATAAAAGGACATTACTTAAATGCTACTGCGGGTACCGAGGTGATGGGTCTTCTTTTGCGGTGATAAATTACCTACTTAAGGACCTGAGACAGGGAATTCCCTAGGAGAAGGTCAAAGTCAGCATCTTAGCCCTCAAGGATTTCTTCCTCTGCGTCTGCTGAAAAGATGAATCCCTTTTGAAGCCAGAATTGGGTCCTGAGCTAAGCCTTGGCTAAACCTCGGAATCATCAATCGAATCACTGTTCGCGACCCAGGATTCTATTTTATCATCAATCCAATCACCGTTCACGTTTTTCTTTTTCTTATAATTCTAGTTCGTCATGGGCAGGGACACTATTGCCGATCTAATAACTTCTATAAGAAATGCTGACATGGATAAAAAAGGAAGGGTTCGAATAGCATCTACAAATATCACCGAAAGCACAAGTGCAGAATTCGTACCTTTCTAATTTATATTTGTTCTAGTACGAAGAGTAGAGAGCTAAAAAAATCACTAAATAAACCATAAGGTAAATACAATAGAAATCCCAAATACAGAAGCTAAACATGTACATAGGTGGTCTCTCTATACATGGTACTCAAAATCTCTCTCTCTCTCTCTAATACAACAAAAGAAAGAGTAACCACCTAAGCTCAAAAGTAGCTCATCTCTATCTAGCTAGGCAACACCCTTGCCACGATCCCGTGCCTCCGCCGGTGCCGAAGGCTCTGAAAAGGAAACATAGAAACAGGGGCGTGAGAACTATTAAATAATAGTTCCCCGTGAACAATTACTGACTTCAGTGAAATGCGCCACTAGGCCCAAGAGCTACAAAAAGGGGTCAGTGTATAAGTATAAACAAAGGCATAAGTATGATGTCCACAAGCTAAATAGTAAAATGTCATTGTTTACTATTCTAGCCAATGTCCACATGGCATGATGAATGCTCAAAGTCAAATCTGAAGAGACCCACCCGAAGGCTGTCTGGCCCTGAGACCCTCTCGTAGGCTGTCTGGCGGATGTCGAGCCTAATGGCCCCGTGGTAGTCAACATCCCCACCATAGGGATGAGCCTAGCCCACGGAAATCCACTTCGGCGCCCAATCCCGCACGGCGAATATGTATCGCGATAGCTATCTCCGGAGTGCCGGCTTGTAGGGAGCGACCCTCACAAGCATGTGCGAATGAGCACAATGGCAAGTAACCAAAAGATCCGTCTCAAGTACCAAGTCCTCATGTCTAACAACATGGAATACGTCACATCTCTCATAAGCCTATCTCTATGTCATCATGTCTTTAACATGGAAAATAAAAGATGTCAATGGCCTATCACTAAGTCTCATATGACAGTTGCATAGTTTGCTAATCCAAGTGCCACTTTATAACACTTTTGGTCTCTATGTCCAAGCAAGATAATTATGATCATGAATGCATAATTCTAATCATTTTCATCGTACGAGATAAGTACCCAACTCGCAAAAAGAACCATTTCTCACATGCATGCTAAAAACCCAGAATACCCTACTACATAGAGTGAAAAATTCATGATACATCAGGCATGCATTTTAAGTGTTCTAAAATTCACATAAATCCCATTTAACATGAATATGCAATCAAATTGACGTTACGACAAGTATAGAATACATAGGGGCCATTTCGCCCCGATTTCATAAAGTCAAACTCACCACAACTGTCACAGCTCGCGACCACCCGCCTATTTGGCCGAGGTTCCGGCGCCGCCGACATCGCCGAATGGACAGGGTTTCCCCTGTACTACGGACAGAGTCTCCTCTGTACATTCAAGGCATCGCAATCAATACAATTCACGAAGGTTCCAACCAGGAACAGATATCAATCAAGATTGCAAGTGGAAGGTATCATACAACATAAACACATCCTAAGTTATTACATTCATTCACTTTCATAGTTTTTACATCACAGTTTCCATTTTTTTTCATCCAAATGCAATCTAAGTTATTACAACATTTAATTACTACAAGTTTGATACATTGTATTCTTTTCATTTCCTTTACCCCTAAGCTATATAGACGGGGTACTGCTAGCTCTGGTCTCTGGGGTAGGGCGCTATCTGCAGAACTACGCCCTCGTCTTGCGCCGCCGCGCTGCACACGTGTGTACCTGTACCCCCAAAACAGCAACACGGGGGTGAGACTATTGTCCATAGTCCTCAGTGGGTTTAGCCACCCAAGAGAACCAGCTCAACCAACAGGTCTAAAGAGGCACTGCAACATGTTATTTCAACAATATACAACAGATATATATATTCAATTGAAATACATGTCATGCCTCACGAAATGAAATATGCAATACCTGTAATCATGCAAGTAGGTTACTTTAACGCTACTTATATTCTTAATCATTCTTTACTCTTGTCATTTAATGTTTACTTTTAGCTCTTAGCTATTCTTTACTTGTAACCTTTCTTTACTTATCAGCTATTCTTATTCCTTAGCCGATCTTTATTCTTTACTTATTCTTTATTCTTTACACTTTGTCGCACTTTTCTACTGGCCATTCTTTCCTAAGGTTTCTCTTACCTTAGTTCTCTATGCCACCCGACTCGGTCTTGAGTCAATCAATCGCGGATAGTCCGCGCACTGTCTAGCTCGAGGTGAAGGAACTCTCACATGCACCTCAGCTGGCAACAGCTCACCGTACTCCTGTCCTAGCCGTCTGGCAGCGAACGAATCGCACCTCACCCAACAACGGCCTAGGTCCATGACTTAGCCACCCGGCGGCGAAATCGTCGCACAAACGCCACGACAGTGGTTCAATCAACAGGCGGTAGGATCCACAAACTGGCTAACCATCCGGCGGCGAAATCGTCGCACACGCCACGACAAAGGTTCTTTAGCCCTTGAGCGGCGAAATCGTCGCACACACCCGACACCACGTTGGGTGTATCCTTTTAGCCTTGGGATTCTGGAATCCATTTCACATCACATAGGGGTTGGTCTTAACCCTATGGAACTGACCTCTCTAGGTCTAAGCCTTCACTCAACTCACCCATTAGGTTTATTACTTTCGCATTCTTAACCTAGGTTTATTACACTAGGATCATTATTCTTTCCAACCTAGGTTCACTTGACTCTAGGTTAAGTACTTTTCATTTCACGACCTATGTTTATTAACACTAGGTTAGATGCCACTCGATCTATTTGATTCTAGGTCTACTCACAACCTATGCTCCTTAACACTAAGTTAGATGCCACTCGATCTAATTCACATACTAATTGTCCAATTAAGCATTCTACTCATTCTAGAGTTATCAATTCTCATTTTCCAATGTTATCTCTCTATTCAAGCTAGAGTTATCAACCAAGTTCATATGCATATATAATCTCACAATGCTAAGCATGCATCTATGATCTCATAATGCTAATCATGCGTTTATAATCTCATATATTATTTATATGCATCTACTTAGCATTTACATCATACTATAAACATGCATCTTATAACTTGCTCATTATGCATTCTAGCATTTCTACATTACATTATTTAGCATTATGTAACTTGCTCATAATGCATTCTAGCATTTCTACATTACATTATTTAGCATTATGTAACTTGCTCATAATGCATTCTATTTAGCATTTACATCATACTATCAACATGTATTATTTAGCTACATGCATCATTTACATTCTTCATTTACATTTATATGCATTAATATGGATTCTTAGTTTCTTAGACATAAAGGCGACCTAGTCGCTTTGGTAAACACAACCCACCTTAATTCGCGTTCCGATTGCTTGTCGACACTTGCAATCGGCCTCCCGCGGCACCCGTATCCGGCACGGCCCGATACTGCAACTGCGCCTCAACCGTGCTCCGCTTCGCAGCCCCGAAAATTATAGGTCTTTGGTAATGTGCCACGATGCCTCAAATCCATTTCCATGATTTTACGACGTCGCCTCGGCCCTCCCGACGGACCCGAAGCCTAAACGTCTATTTCTTTAATAACTTTGTAACGGCTCGTCGGATTGCCGAACCGTCTTCGCCAACGCGTTTCGTTACCTAGCAATTAGGTTTACAAAGGGTCAAATGAGATCAAACCCTCATATTTTGAAAGTTTGCATTTTGGAGCCCTAGGTTACAACTATGCAAGAAATCACTAAATTGATCCATGATTCAAGCATTAATCATCTAGATAGCATGCTAGGACTCCTCTAAATCCATTTATAAGGTATTTAAACCAAGCATTAAAGATCTACCATTAAAGGACTCAAGAAGCTCACCTCAAAATGAGCTCCAAACCATGGAGAAGATGAAGAAGACAAAGGCGATCCACCTCCAAGCTTCAATCTCCACCAAATCCATTCTTTTTGGGAGAGATTTAGAGAGAGAAAGAGAGGCTTCTCTCTTCCCTTCCATGCGCGTGTGTGTGTGTGCGGTTTGGGCTGCTACGGCTGGGAGGAAGAAGAAGCAAAAGGGATTTAATCCCATTTTACCATTTTGGCCCTCAACTACACACTATTCACTACGGGCAGTCTGAAATCTGATAAATTTCGTTGGAGCCCTTCCGGATGTCCGTTTTCGATCAAATTTGACAGGCAGGCTCAGTTTAATGTACTGAGCAAGAATATATCTTAAGTTTTCAGTTTCGACTCCGTTTGGTCACCGAAAACTGTGCAGAACTGCAATCTTTATCAGATAGCTTTCGGATTTTATTTCTCACTCTACGGGTGTCAGAAAAATATGAAACTTTAAATCTAGCCTCATAAAAATATTTCTGACATCCCCGCTAATTTTCATAATTTTCTGAGACTGTGCATTTTCTGCTAATTTATTAGTCCCGTTTCCAACAGAAAATTCTAAATCTTCTGTTTTCGCTCCGATTTCAGCACAGGTCGTTCCCAACCGATATTTCACTTCTCTAAATCTAATAAAATAGTATCTCATACTATTTTTATTTATTTTTCTCTTTTATATTTAAAATCTGGTATGTTACAACAACTATTGCGCTCCTTCGTTTGCTTCGACGAAGGTGTCCACTAGTCTCCTAGCATCCTAAAGATGTAGGAACAAGAGTTAAACGAACCATACGAACAACCATAAGGTTGATCATTAACCAACTCAAGCTAAGGTGGAGAAAAACTCACCGAATGCGAAGGAAGCTCTCTCCATCTCCAAATGGGAGTTAGAGTCCTTCCAAATCAACCTATACAAGGGTTCTTAACCGTTCAATAGAGCTCTAAAAGGCACAAATCCAAAACCCCCAAAATAAACCTAATTCCACAATCTAGGGTTTCATGTAGTAAAATCTAGAAAACTTGTATTAAATGGAGAATACAAGCTACCAACCTCAAGTGAAGCTCCAATCCATGCTCTAAACCAAGTAGGGTTGAAGTTTGATCCTCCATGAAGCTTCAACCACGAGCTCCAAGCCACCAATGTTGAGATGAGAGGAAGGGGATGATGCTCCAAAGCCTCCAAGTAAGCTCCTCTCCTTCTCCTTCTTCTTCCTCTTCTTCTTCTTCCCTTTCTCTCTGAGTGTGAAGGGGAGAAATGAGAGTGAGAGGAAGAGAAAAGACCATATAAGCCTCCTATGGTAACAAAATTCACATAGGTCCCTCAACTGTGCAATCTGTGCATTGCTTGGTCTGGGCAATTTTCGTGCTGGGGGACCGGTTTCCCCGACACCTGGGACCAGTCTCTCAGCCTGCCCCGCAAAACCAACGTTCCGGAACTGATCTCTCCGCACCTGGGACCGGTCTCTCGGACCCTCCCGCAAAACACACGTTCGAGAACCGGTCTCTCCCTGCTAGGGACCGGTTACCTCAAGCTTGGCCGCGACACTGTTCCGAGGGGATCGGTCTCTTCCTGCCAGGGACCGGTCCCCGAGAGTAAAAACTCTCAGGACTAAGCCAAAATCCAGAAATCGAACTTTGAGGTCGGAATACCATCTACGACCCTCCACCAAGTGTGAAAAAGCTCGGAACCCATATCAAACACTCGAACCTCGCAATTTGCACAGGTCCAATGTGTTACATTTACCCCTCCTAAAAAGAAGTTTCGTCCGCGAAACTCAAAAGCAACAACATGCCTCAAAGCTCTATCTAAAAAAGATGGGGATAGCGCTCCTGCAAAGCGCTCTCCAGCTCCCACGTGGCCTCCCGCTCCCCGTGGTTGCTCCAAAGAACCTTCACATACGGAATATCCCGATTCCGTAGTTTCTTCACCTCACGAGCCAAGATCTTCACGGGTTGCTCCTCGAAGCTCAAATCGTCCCGCAACTCCAAAGGTGTAGCATCCAACACATGAGTCGGGTCGAAGACGTACTTCTGAAGGACCGATACATGAAAGACATTGTGCACGCCCGATAGGTTCAGTTGTTGAACAAGTCAATACGCTACCGGACCTACACGTTCCAAAATCTCATACGGTCCAATGAAACGGGGGCTCAACTTACCCCGAATCCCGAATCTCCTGATCCCTCTAGTCGGCGAGACCTTCAAGAATACATGGTCTCCAACTTGGAACTCCAAGTCTCGCCGTCGTCGATCGGCGTAACTCCTCTGTCTACTCTGTGCCGTCAAAAGTCGCTCCCGAGCAATTCGAACCTTGTCCTCAGCTTCCTGGAGCACATCAGGGCCTAAAGCAACTCTCTCGCCTACTTCACTCCAATGAAGTGGCGATCTACACTTCCGTCCATAAAGTGCTTCGAACGGCGCCATCTTGATGTTTGCTTGATAACTGTTGTTATAAGCAAACTTTGCCATCGGTAGATGCTGCGACCATCCTCCCTGGAAGTCTATCACACATGCTCGGAGCATATCCTCTAAGGTCTGAATGGTGCGCTCCGACTGCCCATTACTCTGAGGGTGGAAAGCAGTGCTGAAGTCCAAACGAGTGCCCAGGGCATCCTGCAGACTCCTCCAAAAGTGAGACACAAACCGAGTGTCTCGATCTGATACAATCGAAGTAGGCACTCCGTGAAGTCGCACAATCTCATCAAGGTACACTTGTGCGAGCTTCTCTCCGGTCCAAGTAGTATGAATAGGTATGAAGTGCGCCGACTTCATCAACTTATCCACGATCACCCATATAGCATCATGCCCGGCCTGAATGTGAGGCAATCCTGACACAAAATCCATGGTGATCTTCTCCCACTTCCACACGGGAATAGATAAACTTTGAAGTTTTCCTGCGGGTAATCGGTGCTCACCCTTTACTTGTTGGCAAGTTAAACAACGAGCTACAAACTCGCCAACATCCTTTTTCATCTCGGGCCACCAATAAAGCAACTTTAAATCCTTATATATCTTGGTGCCACCCGGATGTATAGCATAGGGCGCTCGGTGCGCTTCTTGAAGAACATCCTCTTTAATTGCCAGATCCGCCGGTACACAAATCCGTCCGCGGAAACGTATCAATCCTTGGTCATCCACAAGGAAATCGCCGGTGCAACCATCAATCATTTTACCTTTAATCTTTTGCAACTCCACATCGGAAGCTTGCTTTTCTTTAATTTGATCCAAAAGTGTAGGTTGCACCACCAAAGTCATCAATCTCAAAGGCGTATCTGGAATCGCCACTTTCAACTCCAACCGCTTCATCTGCTCGATCAACTGCGGTTGAGTAACAACATGCATAGCTAAGTTTTTCGTTGATTTCCTACTTAGCGCATCCGCCACGACGTTGGCGTTGCCCGGGTGATAAAGAATTGTCAGATCATAGTCCTTAAGTAGCTCCAGCCATCTGCGCTGCCTCAAGTTTAACTCCTTCTGAGTGAACAAGTACTTCAAGCTCTTGTGATCCGTGTATACTTCACACCGCTCGCCATATAAGTAGTGGCGCCATAACTTCAATGCGAAGACTACGGCCGCTTACTCCAAATCATGCGTGGGGTAGTTCTTTTCATATTCCTTCAATTGGCGAGAAGCATACGCGATCACCTTGTCATCCTGCATCAACACGCAGCCCAATCCATTAAGAGATGCATCACTGTAAACCACATACCTGCTTCAGCAACCGGCAGGGTTAGGATCGGGGCAGTGGTCAGTCGTTACTTCAACTCTTGGAAGCTTCTCTCACACGCATCATTCCAGATGAACTTGACACTTTTATGCGTAAGCCACGTGAGGGGAGTAGATAGCTTAGCGAATCCCTCGACAAATCTCCGGTAATAACCGGCCAATCCAAGAAAACTCCGAATCTCCGTGATGCTCGTCGGTCTCGGCCAATCCTTGATGGCCTCAATCTTCTTAGGATCCACGGCTATGCCCGATCCCAATATCAAATGTCCAAGGAAGGCTACCTCTCGAAGCCAAAATTCACACTTTCTCAGCTAGGCATAAAGCTCATTTTTCCGAAATTTTTGAAGTACAAGCCTCAAATGTTCCTCGTGATCCGCATCACTTCGGGAATAAACCAAAATGTTGTCAATAAACACCACGACGAACCTGTCCAGGTAGGGCTTGAAAACACGGTTCATCAGATCCCTAAAAGTTGTCGGGGCATTAGTAAGCCCGAACGGCATAACTGTGAACTCATGATGTCCATACCGTGTTCTAAAAGCCGTCTTCGATACATCCTCAGGTTTGATCTTTAACTGGTGGTATCCCGACTGTAAGTCTATCTTGGAATACACACACGAACCTTGAAGCTAATCAAACAAATCGTCGATCCTCGGCAACAGATACTTATTCTTGATCGTGACCTTATTAAGTTCACGATAGTCCACACATAGGCGAAGTGATCCGTCCTTTTTCTTGACGAACAAAACTGGCGCTCCCTACGGCGATACGCTCGGTCGAATGAAGCCCTTATCCAACAGATCCTGTAGTTGTGCCCTCAGCTCCTTTAGCTCCGCCGGCGCCATCCTATAGGGTGCCTTTGAGATTGGAGTAGTCCCAAGGACAAAATCTACCACAAACTCGATCTCCCTATCGGGTGGCATACCCGGTAGCTCAGCTGGAAACACATCTTGAAACTCCCGTACCACCGAAATATCCTCAATCCTAGGGGTGTCATCGTCGCCCCTCAACACAACACTAGCCAAGTAGGCTACACATCCTCGGCTGATCAGCTGCCTAACTCGAGACGAGCTGATCTATATCGCAAAAAGCGAACTCCGGCATCCTCTAAACACAACCTCAGTCTGCCCCGGTTCTGTAAAAGTAACCATGCGATTCTTACAATCAATCGTGGCATAATACTTGGTTAGCCAATCCATACTCAAGACCACATCGAAGTCCCCTAGCTTGCTCAAAACTAGCAAATCTACGGGCATGATCCAATCTCCTACCCGAACAGGGCAACTAGGGCAATACTCTCTAATATCCAGAGTGTGGTCGTGTACTACAACATGTCCCAGATGCAATAAAGAAATCATAGGGATGCCATGCAACTCGGCAAACAGTCGATCTATAAATGAATGTGATGCACCAGTATCAAATAAAGCACGAACTCTAATGCCATCAAGTAAAATGATACCTGCAACCATATCCTCTGCTGCTGCCGCCTCCTCGGTCTGAGCGGCATACAAACGCCCACTCGGGGCCTGTTGAGATCCCTCGCTCTGGCCTGGACGGGTGGCTGCCCAGGCTGGTACTGTGTCGACAGAGTCCCGTGGCTAACGGCTGTTAGAGCCGGTGCCGATGCAGTCGACGGTGCCGGTGACGAACCTCTCGGGCACTCAGTCAGAACGTGGCCCTCCTGGCCACACTGGAAACACCTGCCCACCCGCTGTGGATACTGCGGTGGGTAATGAGGACCACCGCAGATCACACACGGGGAAGGCCGGCGACGGTCAGAACCTCCTCACTGCGTCGCTGAGCCGCGTCCACGCTGCTGGCTCCTAGGATGCTTCGGCGGTCTCCTAGAGTGCATCTAGCTCGCACCCTCAACCGTAGGCCTTTTGGCCTTACCCTTGTCCATGGCCTCTCGCCGCTCCTGGACATCTGCCGTGCCGCTCTCCACTATGAGCGCGCGATCCACCACCTCCCGGTAGGTTTGGAGGTTAGAGGATTGCACTAACCGAAAAATCGACGGTCGCAATCCTCGCTCGAAAATGCGGGCCTTGTCCTCATCGTCCCGCACGACGAAAGGCACACAGTGCAGAAGCCGAGAAAACTCCCTAGCTCTCGTACTCGGCTACAGTCCGGTCTCCTTGGCGCAAGTTGCGCAAGTCCTGCTCCATCTTCCTCTTGACGCTAGTCGGGAAGTAATATGCCAATAGAAGCTCCTTGAACTTCTTCCACGAGATAGCCGCCAAATCAATGCTAGGGTTCTCCTGGAGATCCAACCACTAGCAGTAGGCCTCGCCATCCAAGTGGTGTGTGGCGAGCCAAACTCGATCTCTCTCCTCCACGGAGGTGTCGCGGAAGAGCTTCTCTATATGCATCAACCACTTCTCCACGATCCAGTGGTCGACCTTCTCGCCATCGAAAATCCGGGGGCTGCACCTTCTGAACTCGTTGAGGCACTCCATGAGTTGGTCCCGCTCTGGCCCCTCGACCATAGTAGGGAACACTGCTCCAATCGGGGGCCTCTGAACAGGTCGTGCCGCGATAGCCTCTTCCTAAGGCACGGCCGCGAGCGTTGCTCACGAAGAACTGGGCACGGGGGACGGCCTGCTGGCGGTGTAGGGGCCTGAGTCTCCCTGGAAGCTGCCGCCTACTGTAGAAGAAGGTCATCCAGGCGTTTCATCCGCACCTCCTATCGGCGCGCCACCTCAGTCTGCTGTCGGGCCGTCTCTGCCTGCTGAGTGTCTAAGTCGGTGAGGGCCACAAGCTGGCTCCTCAACTCTCGGACCTCGCCGGATCCGGAGGTAGCGGAGGTCTCGACCTCCTCTAAGTTAGCCGCGTTATCCGCTCCGGCAGATTGGGAGCGTATAATCGGCATCGTCACTACAACATCATAGAAGCGTAAGTTAGTAAGCTCACGCTATCGGATCCCCACTCAAGAAGCTAATACCCCAAATCATGCGAAAGTAATGAAGTGTGCTTCACTACTAACTCCCGATGTTACGTTGTCGGCCGCCAACGTAACCCTTCGCGAAGTTAGGAGCCATACACTCCGATTCAAGTCTAACTTTTTAGAGTTATCAAGGTATCCAATCACGATACTTTCGCTCACAAGTCAAATAGATCTCGTCTCTCACGAGCCTATTTCCTATAGTCCAACCGGCCTAAGGTTTGCTAGGTCCACTAAGACTTAACCCTAGGCTCTGATACCAAACTAATCTGTCACGCCACGGGACCCAGCGGAAGCCCGCCCGGCGCGTGCCCAGACCCGCCATATGTCTAAAACATACAAGACGTCTAAAACGAAACAATAAATGAAGCAAATAAAGGAGACCTAAAGATATCAGAGCATTATACAACATCTAGTATCTAAAGCAGTGTGAAGAGTAGAGAGCTAAAAAAATCACTTAATAAACCATAAGGTAAATACAATAGGAATCCCAAATACAGAAGCTAAACATGTACATAGGTGGTCTCTCTATACATGGTACTCAAAATCTCTCTCTCTCTCTAATACAACAAAAGAAAGAGTAACTACCTAAGCTCAAAAGTAGCTCATCTCTATCTAGCTAGGCGACACCCTTGCCACGATCCCGTGCCTCCGCCGGTGCCGAAGGCTCTAAAAAGAAAACATAGAAATAGGGACGTGAGAACTATTAAATAATAGTTCCCCGTGGGCAATTACTGACTTCAGTGAAATGCGCCACTAGGCCCAAGAGCTACAAAAAGGGTCAGTGTATAAGTATAAACAAAGGCGATAAGTACAACTAGTAAATAACAAGAATGCTTGCTACCACAAGATATCACTACTTAGCATGATTTTGCTCAAGTAATAGAAGGCCACACTCGCATGAATGTACCAAAGCATCACTAGTATAATGTCCACAAGCTAAATAGTAAAAATGTCATTGTTTACTATTCTAGTCAATGTCCACATTGCATGATGAATGCTCAAAGTCAAATTTGAAGAGACCCACCCGAAGGCTGTCTGGCCCTGAGACCCACCCGTAGGCTGTTTGGCCGGTGCCGAGCCTAATGGCCCCGTGGTAGTCAACATCCCTACCCTAGGGATGAGCCTAGCCCACGGCAATCCACTTCGGCGCCCAATCCTGCACGGCGAATATGTATTGCGATGGCTATCTCCGAAGTGCCGGCTTGTAGGGAGCTACCCTCACAAGCATGTGCGAATGAGCACAATGGCAAGTAACCAAAAGATCCGTCTCAAGTACCAAGTCCTCATGTCTAACAACATGGAATACGTCACTCATAGGCCTATCTCTATGTCATCATGTCTCTAACATGAAAAATAAAAGATGTCAATGGCATATCACTAAGTCTCATATGACAGTTGCATAGTTTGTTAGTCCAAGTGCCCCTTTATGATACTTTTGGTCTCTATGTCCAAGCATGATAATTATGATCATGAATGCATAATTCTAATCATTTTCATCGTACGAGACAAGTACCGAACTCGCAAAAAGAACCACTTCTCATATGCATGCTAAAAACCCAGAATACCCTACTACATAGAGTGAAAACTTCATGATACATAAGACATGCATTTTAAGTGTTCTAAAATTCACATAAATCCCATTTAACATGAATATGCAATCAAATTGACGTTACGACAAGTATAGAATACATAGGGGCCATTTCGCCCCATTTCATGAAGTCAAACCCACCACAACTCTTGCGTTCCTTCGTTTGCTTCGACGAAGGTGTCCACTAGTCTGCTAGCACCCTAAAGATGTAGGAATAAGAGTTAAACGAACCTTACGAACAATCATAAGGTTGATCATTAACCATCTCAAGCTAAGGTGGAAAAAAACTCACCGAATGCGAAGGAAGCTCTCTCGATCTCCAAATAGGAGTTAGTCCTTCCAAACCAACCTATACAAAGGTTCTAAATCCATCAATAGAGCTCTAAAAGCCACAAATCCAAAACCCCCAAAATAAACCCTGATTCCATAATCAAGGGTTTCATCTAGTAAAATCTAGAAAACTTGTATTAAATGGAGAATACAAGCTACCAATCTCAAGAGAAGCTCCAATCCATGCTCTAAACTAAGTAGGGTTGAAGTTTGATCCTCCACGAAGCTTCAACCACGAGCTCCAAGCCACCAATGTTGAGATGAGAGGAAGGGGATGATGATCCAAAGCCTCCAAGTAAGCTCCTCTCCTTCTCCTTCTTCTTCCTCTTCTTCTCCTTCCCTTTCTCTCTCTAGAGCGAGTGTGAATGGGAGAAATGAGAGTGAGAGGAAGAGAAAAGACCATATAAGCCTCCTATGGTATCAAAATCCACATAGGTCCCTCAACTGTGCAATCTGTGCACTGCTCGGTCTGGGCAGTTTTCGTGCTGGGGGACCGGTCTCCCCAACACCTGGGACCGGTCTCTCAGCCTGCCCCCAAAACCAACGTTCGGGAACCGGACTCTCCGCACCTGGGACCGGTCTCTCGGACCCTCCCGCAAAACACACATTCGGGAACCGGTCTCTCCTTGCCAGGGACCGGTTGCCTCAAGCTTGGCCGCGACACTGTTCCGAGGGGACCGGTCTCTTCCTGCCAGGGACCGGTCCCCGAGAGTAAAAACTCTCAGGACTATGCCAAAATCCAGAAATCGAACTTTTACATCGGAATACCATCTACGACTCTCCACCAAGTGTGGAAAAGCTCAGAACCCATATCAAACACTCGAACCTCGCAATTTGCACAGGTCCAGTGTGTTGCAGGGTTGTAGAAAAGAAGAACAATAATGTTGTAATAATCATTGATTGTATTTGGAAGAAAATGTAGAGAAAATGTAATGTAAAATGGAAGTGAGTTGAATGCTTGTAATAACTTAGTCGTGTTTATGTTTTTGATACTTCCTTATACAATCTTTATATTAATGCTGTTTCGGTGGAACCTCGTGCATTGTATGGATTGTAACGCCTAGGATGTACAGGGGAAACTCTGTCCGTTCGGCGGTCTGTCGCGTGCCCGAATCCGACCAAATAGGCGGTCGTCGCTGCGTGACAACTAGAGAGCGGCTTTTGAGTGCACAGAGTCAACAGAGCAGCTACGCGAATCAACGGAGGCGTGACCTAGAGTTTCAGGTCAGTGAGCATGTGTTGCTCAAGGTATCGCCATCCAGAGGGATCAAGCGGTTTGGTTTGTGGAACAAGCTTAGTCCGCTGTTTGTTGGACCGTTTGAGATCCTGGAGTGTGTTGGTCTGGTGGCGTACAGATTGGCTCTTCCTCCAAGTCTCGCCCGGATGCACAACATTTTTCACGTGTTCATGCTTCGGAAGTATTTCTCGGATCCGTCCCACGTTATCAGCCCGACGACTATTCAGTTGCGGGAGGATCTGAGCTATGATGAGGCTCCATTGCAGATATTGGCATGTGAGGTGAAGCAATTGCGGAACATAAGCATTCCGTATGTTAAGGTTCAGAGGAATAATCACGAGGAGCGCGAGGCTACATGGGAGCTTGAGTCCTCTATGCGGGAGCGATATCCGCAGTTGTTTGTGGGGGATGCTTGATTTAAATTTCAGGGACGAAACTTCTTGTAAGGGGGGAATGATGTAATAACTGAGATTCGAATAATAATGGAAATTCGAATTTGAAGTTTTAAATTTCAAATGTTATATATATGCGTGTGTGTGTGTGTGTGTGTGTGTGGTTATTATTGGAACGCGGAGAGGGTCAATTTTCGTCACAAATTGGTGACCAAATCGGCCTAAACAAAATTGTAGATTCGATGCCCCAGTCGTGCAGAACGCGCTGGCACAATCCGATCGAAAATCCGACAGACGGATCTTCGGAAATCGCATAAAGTTTGCTGAAGGGTTGAAATTTGGCAAAACGGTAAATTGCAGAAAAACCCTACATTTTATGTATCGTTTTGCGTGAATTCGAATGTTGATGTGACGCCCCAACTTCCCAGGGGGTCACCCATCCTAGGATTACTCCCGTCCTAGCACGCTTAACTCTCTTAACCTCTTGAGCCTTGCCACCACCCAAAATGCTTAAGCCGGGTTAAGAGTTTAGCCCTATTATATCTCATATATAGGACTATCTGGGGTCTCACAGTTGAGGTCCGTATGCACAAAACTCTCGTGTTATGAAGGACTTGGCTAGAAATATGCAGCTGTGGAGGACTAAATCGCATTTTTGCCAACCTATATAAAAGTTAATGTTAGGGTTTCCATGCAAACCCTAACCCTAGTTGCCATAGCTCCCTCCAGCTGCGCCCTAGCCGTCACCAGCACCCCCTGCCCTTGCCACGCCGACGATGAGAGACTCCGGCCGCCGGAAAAAGGCCGACATTGCCTCTCCTCCACCACACTCTCCACCAAGCTACTGTCACATGGCCGTGGACCTCAGGGTTAACCATACACATTGGATCCCTCTTCACTGGCCGCAACCCGGCCTTCGGCGCTGTTCCCGCCGGCCGCTGTCGTTCGCGCGCGCAGCTGGCCAATCTGCAGTTTGGCTCAGCCAGCTCAGGCCAAGCTTAGCTCAGATCGTGGCCCGCGAGCCACCAGCGCCCTAGACCGGCTGTGCCACCTTCCTGGATCTCTAGCGACCTCCCTCATGCTGCCCCGTGGCCTCGGAGCTCCACCGGCCGCCGCCCTAGCTCCCGGCCTTCAGCAACCTCCGGCGCGCATCCCCGGCCATCCCCGTGCGGCCGCCGCCCTAGCTCCCTGCGGCCGCCCAGACTCAGCCCGGGCCGAGGCTTGGCCGCATAGCCTCCTGCTCGCCGCCGCCGCTGCCCACGATCGGCTGTGCCGTCCTCCCTCGGCCTCTGACGACCGGTCGCCGTTGCCCCGGAGCTCCCCCGGCTGCCGTTTGGCCGCTGCTACCTCCCTGAACCGAGCGGAGTTGTGCGGGCTCGCGGCTCTCCACCACGTCACCGGCCACCTCCCGCCGTTGGCCAGCGAGAGCCCCGGCACCCACTGACTGGCCGTACCCACCTCTGGCCGGCCCGTCCACCGTCCGGCTGCCGCCGGCCTTCCTGTGCTCCCACTAGTTCCGGTAAGTGCAGTTTATAAATTTTGCGCACTGTTTCGGGTTCGGATCGCTGTTCCGACAATTCGAGGACACCCCGACGCCCCCGAAAGTGAGCACGATGATCCCTGATCTATGTCGAACATCGTGCTCACCTTCTTTGGGGTCAGCGAAGCCTCGGTTTGCGTGCTAAGAATTGTTTAGGCACTTTGCGTGCTATTTCACTGAACTTCGCGTCACTCCCGTGCTTGCCACAGTGGCTAGCCGTGCTCCGAAGCATGAGCATGGCCTCCGACACATCGAGACCTGTCAGCGGATGTCTCGGCCAGGCTCGAATGTCTTCGGATTGCACTGTCGGGCCGTAAAACCTCGAAAATCACATAAAATGATGTGATTTTGTGAAGTCGCAGGAGCTTATATGCAATTTTACATTTTGTGGTTGCTGTTGGCAGAGTGTGCGAGCATCGGGTGCCTCTGACTCTGGACTGGTTGTCCAAGGCCCCAGGCCCTTTTGGAAATCGGATGTTGATTTTCAGTGTGTTTTTCAACGAAATCCGCCGACGGAACACGTTTTCAGTTCAGAATTCTTCCGACGGTGCCTCACAGAAAATTATGTGGTCGCTGAGCCGTGTTGGTTGGTCACTCACATCGTTTTGAGGATTCAGAAACGACGGGTAAGCGACGTTGGGTTCTGGTGTCGAAATCGACACTTCTGGGAACCCAGATCAGAACGATTATCTGATGATAATCGTTTTCGATGTGAGGAGATGTTTTTTCTACCAAGTCACACAAATTACTGTGTTTAGTGGCAGCGGGTGACTCGTGGCGTGAGTCTGTGAGTTCCGGGACAGTTCATGGGTCCTGGCGGAGTCTCGGTGCGATTTTCGGGACTTCCGGCGCGTTACGGCAATCGATTTTGGAAAACCGATTCCCGTGGGTTTATTGGTGGGGATTGTGATTTAGTGGTTCGTATTCGTGGTTGGATTCTAACCCGGTGGACCCTTCGTAGGTCCGGTTGACTTTCTTCCACAGTCGGGAGACCAGTGCTACTTATGTAAAGGTGGGTACTTCAACCCTAAGTCAGTACAGTGGTGCACGCTCGGTGACATCTTCTTCCCCCTCTTTTCTTTTATTACCCGGCATATACATGTTGAGCTTAGCACCATTGTTATCTATTTATCGCTCTACTTAGTTATTTACAAATCTAGCATCATGAGTAGAAGTACAGCAAGTTTATGATTACATGTGAGATCTGTGACCTAGTCGGTCGATTCTTGTATTTCGTACTGTGACCTATTTGGTCGATTCACTACATCTGTTATTGTGATCTACTTGGTCGGTTGGACTACTTGGTGACCTACACAGTCAGTATACCCTGAGGGGTTGGATTGTCGGCTAGTTGCCAATGTTTGTCTATTGAGCATATCAGCATCGATCGCCACTGCTCGTACATATTTCATGAACACCCGCGTTCTGATCCACCACAAGAGGGTGTTCTTTTCCGAAAAAGTGATTGGGAATGCCAGCCCGTAGGCCCAAGAGTTTATGCTGGGGTTATATGCTTTCAGACCCAAGAGCAAGCCTGAGGTGTGCGGACCAACATGGCAGATTTCTGATTGGGTACTTTTGGGACTAGTCGTCCAGTTGATGCATGCATACAATAGCAGTAGTGATTTATATATATATGTCCTGATTCTTTATTTATCATTGCTATTATATTACCATTATCTATACCTTTGTTTATCCTCCTTGACGGGTGAGTACCCCTCGCCCTCGTCAGCTTGTGGTACTCACTGGGAGGGGAGACATATGTACATATTCTCACTCCCCACCCCTTTTCAGGTGACGTCACGGTTCCGAGTGGGGACGGTTCATGAGGCACGCAGCTTAGCATTCGGTATAGCTATCGGCCCGTCGTTTTGGTTAAACTCCTCAAACCTGTCTTTTTAATAATTAACTTAGTATTTATGGTTCAATTGTTTCCTTTATTTGAATAATTGGGATTTTGTGAACGTAAAAAGAATTTATGGATTTCTTACGAAATGAAAACGGTTCTCTACCCCTCGTGGTAGCGCGCTTTTAAAAGAAAAAGGTTTTCGGGTGGGAAACGGTGTTAAAAAGGTTTTCTTGGTTTTCATGACTTGATGTTTCAAAATAAATTTCCGGGTAGAAAATATTTTAAACTAATAGATATTGATATATAAATATTTGTGATAAAATGAATGTGGATGTGAATGGTGAATGCATATAGATATGCATATGTGTGTGGTTATATCTTGTACTTATGCGACGCCATGCAAATACAGGAGAGATTCTGTCCGTATGTACAGTGGACACTCTGTATTTGTGGCGAATATGACATACCCTGAGGGTCAAGGTTTTAAAAAAAAAAAAAATTGGGCACTTCCGCATGGGTTTTTTAAAATCAAAAAATGACCCCGAGGCATGACAATTATTAATTAATTATTTAATTTACTATTAATTAATTATAATTAATTAAGTTATTTAATTTACTATTAATTAATTATAATTAATTAAGTTATTTAATTATTATTATTTATAATTATTAATAATTATTTAATTAATTAATTTAATATTAATTAAATAATTTATGATTTATAATTATTATTAATTAATTAATTAATAATTTTATTATTAATTAATTAATTAATAGTTTATAATTAGTAATAATTTATTATTTATAATTACTAATAATTTATTATTATTAATTAATAATTTTTATTTTTTAATTATTTATAATTTTAAATTTATTTTATTATTAATTTATTTATTTATTATNTTTATACTTTATTATATAATTAATTTGTAATTAATAAATTATTATTATTTAATAAGTTATTATTCATAATTATTTCTGATTAATAATTAATTAATTAATTATTAATTAATTTATAATTTATAATTATTAATAATTTTTTATTCATAATTTATTATCTAATTAATTTTTTATTAATTAATTTATAATTCATAGTTATTTATTATTTATTATTGTCACGTCCCGCGACTGCCAATTTTGTCGTTTCGTGTACGTCCACAGATGCCGAACGGACATAACCTCTCCTATCCGCTCAAGGCTCAACACAACCACATGTATAACAAAGTCGCCCAAAAAGAATTTAGATATACATGGCTTGCATGAGGGCAAGGAACAGCATAAGCAAGTGAAAGTAAACTAACTATGCATACATTCATTGTATCTTGCAAACTTTAAACAAAATACAAAGTTTGATACTTCATTACATTCATTTGCCAAACTACATTACATGTCCTTCAAGTACATACATCATTTCTTATACATTGTTCATTCATCAGTACAAAAGATGAATTCCAAAATGGTACACAACTAAACTCGAAGGAGGCCCACTACCTAAGGCGCGATGCCCTTGCTGCAGTCCTCGACCGCCCCACTCACGCTAGGATCTGCAAGGTTAGTGATTTGAAAGTTTCTAGTGGGTTCGGCCGCCGACCTCGCCGACTGACCCACTAGGTCTACTCAAGCATATGTAGGAAAAGAAAATAGATAGCAAACCAGATTAATACTATTACAATGCTTGTACAAAATTGAATAGAGATAATATACTCATGATGCATGCATTTCACTTTTACTTTTAGCCAATCTGCTTGGTTAACCATTTGGTTAAACCTAATTCACCAAACCAAATCCCTTTTATCAGGGAGAATACCGCTACAACCCGACGGGACCGCCTGCTGGGGAGAATTCCGCTACTGCCCAGTTGATGACACTTCGGAGCTCACCACTTGAGGTAGAGCGACCACCCTTAAGCATCAGACTACTTGTGAGTACAATCCAATCCTCACTTGGAGGATACCATGCCACAACCTTTATAAAGTTCGTTTTGTTTAGCATTTTCAATTCTAGGTGCTAACCAATTCGTCTAGTTATAATGCCACCTTGTTTACTATTGTCATGGTCCAACACAAGTGTTCACCGATCCATCTAGTCACAATGTTACTTTGTGTACTATTGATATAGTCCAATACTTTGTTCATACATGCATAGGGTTTCTAAATCATGGTCCTTTTTGAAGATCAAAATGGCAACCTAAGAGGGGGGGTGAATTAGGTTTCTAAAATAAAAATCTAAATAATCAGGTAAATTAAAAACTCGATGCAAATAAAAGTGAGGAGTTTAAAGAAATGCAAACTCGAAAAGCACACGATCAATTTGTTTCGAGGTTCGGCACTTTGCCTACGTCCCCGCCAACTTCTCAACACTAGAGAATGTTGGATCTCCACTAGATGATGCCTTTGCGAGCAAGCACCAAGCCTTCACACCAACACCTTCTTCTTTCAAGCTTCAACATTTTGCTTTTCTCTCTTTTTATAAAATTAAATCTCACTACAAATTTCACTCAAGTATAGAGAGAGAATTGTGAGCTAAGAGTATTAGAGACACTGAATTTTTAAGCTCAAAATGAACTATCTAGTTGCTACTGAGAAAGGCCTCAATACCATCTATTTATAGCCTCGGGCAGCTTTTGTCCGTTGTATTTTTGGGCGCCCTAAACCTGTTTCAGGGCGCCCAGAAGTTGTGCACCCCAGCTGTCTATCAGACCACGTGCGCCGCTTTTCTTGACTTCATAAGTTCGGGCCGTCAAAAGTTGTGGGCGCCCAGATCACGAGGGATAGCTTTTCTGACACGCGCCGCTTCCTCTGGATTTGGGCCGTCAGAAATTGTGGGCGCCCAGATCTTGAGGGACAACGTTTTCTGACAGCCGGATTTTTCTGGATTCGGGATCATTTTGGGATTCCAGAAGATGTGGATGCCCAGATTTTCAACTCACGCGCCGCCTGCGTCAGAACTTTTTGGGCTGATACACAACCTGTCAAGTCAAACACTTTCGGTCGCCCTAAACTTAAATTCGGGCGACCAGATCCGGTAAAGATGTTTCTGGACCACTCGAAGAGCAAATAGGCAGGGTCCAAAAAGTCTCATAAGATTCAGATCCACTTTAGGGCGCCCAGAACAGGGTCCAGAAATCGCAACTTGACAGAACACAGAATTTGAGCAGTTTTTGAATATTTAAAAATCCTATGCACCTAATCAAAAGTTAGAAATTTGTTTAAGTGATCTATAAGGTGATAAGATGAATAGTTTTAAACTTAGCTCAAAATTTCTCACTCTAATAGAGCATCATATTAAGAATAGAGAGAGTGAGTTTGTCTTTTTGATGAAGGAAGCAGGTATAACTTCAAGTCGTGAGGCTCGGTGCTAGAAAATTGCCCATATTGAGTCCTTTTTGAAGATAGAAACATAAAACTCAAGATAAAAGATTAGTCCAATAATCGTAATTATTTGTTATCATCAAAATCTAATTAAAGATTAGGGCTACTAGGCCAACAATCTCTCCCTTTTTTATGATGACAAATAATGTGATAATATTCAAATGAGTAGAGAGCAAAAGAGTAGAATACTCCCCCTAAATATATGCATATATTTAACAAGCATATAACACAATCATAGGCATAGCATATATCAGAAAAAAATAATAACCAAGTAAGCACAAAATATAAACGAAGTAAGCACAAAATATAAACAAGGTTCATATATCATAAGTGCAGCATAATATATCACATCACAAAGTCTCCCCCTTTGTCATCAACAAAAAGAAACATAACGGAGACTGGCAAAACGTGATGAAGGCATAAGATATAGCATAGAAATAGCATAAAAGAAGGCATAAAGAAGTAAAATAGAGCTAGTCATCATCTTCATCCTCTTCATCATCATCCACATGACCCGTGGGCGAAACGGGTGGAGGCATAGTGGAGGAAAATGGTCGATCAACGTGGGGTCCATACGCCGCATAAAAGGCACTAGAAGGTCCAAAGAAAGAGTCCATATATGTCTTGATGCCGGAAACATCCGTTTGTAAAGTATGCAAATGTTCTTCCATCCTATCAAATCGATGAAAAACTTGGTTTTGAAAAGCCATAGGAAGAGGAACATCCATAGGCGGAGGCACAACAGGTGGCGACTCAACCGGTGGAGAGGGCGCTCGTGGTGGCGGCGCATGACGCATAGGATCATCCGCGGGGTCGGCATTGTCATCACTATCTTTGCTAGGTTGATCAATTACATGTTTCCTTACCCAAATGCCATGACGATTTTTCTTGAAGCCAAGGATGGAGAAGGTAGCCGTAGTGATAGCGGAGGGATACTTCATCGGCCTCACGTCATAAAGATCAAAAGTCATGAACTCGAGAATGGCGGTGAGCAAAGAGCCATAAGGAAGTGAGCGCGAGGGATGATAAGCGGCGGCGGCCATGTGGCGAATGATGATATACCCCAAATTAACTCGGATTCCCGCAAAGAGATGATGAAGTAGAAAAAGATCCATCTTTTGAACGGCGGTGTGGTGACCGTCCCGAGGAAGAACTACTTTAGTAAGAAGAAAGTGGGCGAGGCGGTGAGTGTAAGGTACCGGACTTCTAAAATCATGAAGTTACGGTGTACATTTGGTTTGAAAGCCATTTGAATGGTTCTCGTGAGGTTGCGATGGAATGTAATATACCGAATTTTTAAATATAAAAATAAAAATAAATAAAAATAGTATGAGATACTATTTTTATTGGATTTAGAGGAGTAAAACATAAGTCAGAAGTGACTTGTGCTGAAATTGGAATGAAAACAGAAGATCTAGAATTTTCTGTTAGAAATGGGGCAGATAAATAAGCAGAAAATGCACAGTCTTAGAAAATTATGAAAATTGGAGATAAGTCAGAAATATTTTATGAGACTAGATTTAAAGTTTCATATTTTTCTGACACCCGTAGAGTGAGAAATAAAATCCGACAGCTATCTGATAAAGATTACAGTTCGGTATAGTTTTCGGTGACCAAATGGGGTCGAAACTGAAAACTTAAAATATATTCTTACTCAGTACGTTAAACTGAGCTTCCCTGTCAAATTTGAGCTCAAACGGACATTCAGAAGGGCTCAAACTGTTCCGAACTGCAAAAACTGCCTGAAGTGAATAGTGTTTTGGGGTGTATTATAAAGAAGATGTTGCTTCTTCTTCCCCAACCGACCAGCACCCCACCACCCTCTCGTGCGCATGGTGAGAGCAAGAGAGAAAGCTTCTCTCTCTCTCTAGATATCTCTCTCATTTCTCTATATTTCTCGCTCAAATTCGCGGGGTTGGTGGAGAATATGCTTGCGAACGCGTTGGAGGCGACGGATTGAGCTTTCGTGCGCCCGTTGGAGCGGTGTGTTGTCGTCGCGGCGTTCACATTGAGGTAAGCTTTTAGGATTTGGCTTAATCCTTAGCTTTAAGTATTCTAATAGCCTCTAATGAGCTTTGTTAGCATGTTGATCCATTTAATTTTGGATTATTTTGAGGTTAATTGCATATTAGGGCTCCGAATGGGGTTTTGTAAAATATAAGGGTTTGATCTAATTTGACCCTCCGTAAACCTAATTGCTAGGTAAACGAACGCGTTGGCGAAGTCAGTTCGGCGATTCGTCGAGCCGTTGCGAAGTTATTAAAGAAATAGACGTTTAGGCTTCGTTTCCGCCTGGAGGGCCGAGGTGATATCGTAAACTCATGAAAACGGATTTGAAGCATCGTGGCACATAACCGAAGACCTTTAATTTTCGGATCGTGAATTGGAGGCCGTTCGGGTGGTCGCGCGAGAGATCGGGCCAAACCGGGTGCCGGGTGCCGCGGGAGGCCGATTGCAAGTGTCGACAAGCAATCGGAATGCGAAATGAGGTGGGTTGTGCTTACCGAAGCGACTAGGTCGCCCTTTATGTTTAAGAAACATACGAATTCACATTGATGCATATAGTTGTATTGGTAGGCTTACATGATAATATGAATGCTTGAAACATATTATGTAGTTGATATTACCTACCAATGAGATGAAATGTATAATGAATTAAATGCTAAAAGAATGCATGAGATGCTAAGTATAGACTACTTTGGATGATGATTATATGTATGTTGACATATCATGTGATGCTAGTAATATATGTGCATGATGACATGTTGTGAATTAACATATTGTGGATTATGTTAAATAGAAACATATACATGATGACATATATTGCATATGATAGAAGAATTATACATGTTGCCATATTGTGGAACATAGTAGATGAATTATGCATGTTGAACTTGGTCGATTAGAGAAATTGACATTGGAAAACAAGAACACATCGAGTGGCATTAATGTAGTGTATTTGACACTAGAGGTTTGAGAACCTAGGGATAGGTGAATCCCTTAGAAAATGCCTTGTGGATAAAGAACTTAGTAAACCTAAGTACCCTCACATGGAGAGGTTGTCGATGAGTTATTGAGATATTGACTCTAGTTGTAGAGCATCCTCACTTGGAGAGGATTTGATTGGGTTGTTGACTCCAGTTGTAGAGCATCCTCACTTGGAGAGGATTCGATTGGGTTATTGACTCTAGTTGTAGAGCCTCCTCACTTGGAGAGGATTGGATTGGGTGTTGACCCTAGTTACAGTGTATCCTCACTTGGAGAGGATTGATCTAGCTCACAGTCTGCGTGTAGGGTGGTATAGCCATCCAATCCCCACATGGAGGGGATTGTCGTCGAGTACTCCGGAGTGTCGCGCGACTAGGACCACTTGGAGGTCCGGACCACATGGAGGTCCGCAGACAGTCCCGGGCTTGGGTGCACTTAGAGCTCCCTCCCCACTTTGGGATTGAAAGATGAGTTATTGGCGAACCCTAGGGCTTCGCTACAGATTGGGTAAAAGAACAGTGAACAATGCCATTGAACATTATTATTCGAACATGGATCGAATTTGTCAGCATGATAGTAAACCTTTACTATTTGATGCATGGTATGAGTTTTAGTTGCATCCCAGTTGAGTGGATTTAGGGCCGAGGTGCATGTGAGACATCCTTCACCTTGAGCCTGGCTTTGTGCGGTATACCGCGTGTGATTGACTCAAGACTGAGTCGAGTGGATAGCTTATAAAAGCAGGTTAAACCCTATGAGCAGAATTATAATTGACAAGAATCTAAGATAGAGGAAAACTTAGAAGTCAATTGGTTGAACCGTGAATGACAGGAATAAAAGTAGTATCGATTGAACTACTAGTTGGTTGCATGGTTGCATAAACTGCATAAATTTCATATTGCATTTTGTGAGGCACAACATGTATTTCAATACTTGAATATATATATCTGTTGGATATCTGTTGGACTAACATGTTGCAGGGCCTCCTTAGACCTATTGGTCGAGCTTTTCCCTTGGGTGGCCGTACCCACTGGGAACCATGGAGTTGGTTCTCACCCCACGTTGTTTTGGGGTGTTACAGGTTCGCACGTGAGCGGCGCGGCGGCGCAAGGCGAGGGCGTAGCTCCATAGATAGCGCCCTACCCCAGAGACCAGAGATAGAGGTACCCCGAGTCGGCATAGCCTAGGAGTAGAGGGAAAAGAAAAGAAAGAGCAAACTTGTAATAATATTGCGATCATTAATTGTATTTGGAAGAAAATGTAATGTAATAATGCTAATGGGATGTAAAAATGAATCTAATGGGAATGCTTGTAATAACATAGGGTGTGTTATGTTGTTTGATACCTTCCTTATGCAATCTTGCTTGAATACTGTTCCTGGTTGGAACTTCTTGTACTTGTATTGATTGCGATGCCTAGGACGTACAGGGGAGACTCTGTCCGTTCGGCGGTCTGTCGGCGGCGCCGCGACCTCGGCCAAATAGGCGGGTGGTCGCGGGTCGTGACAGATAATAGTGGTATCAGAGTATAAAGTAGAGAATGGAAAATATTTTAGGCGGACCTAGGAGACCCTAGGATAGTAAATCATAGGAGAATAAGGCTCGTGAGAGACGAGGACTTGTGACTTATGGCGAAAGATTGATCGATTGGGTCAGGTTAGTAAACCTCTAAAATGGATGTTAGAGGTAGACTCGAGGTGTGGTTTATTCTCAACCGAGGGTGTTCATGTTAGGTATACACAACATGAAACCGAGTGATGAGAATAGACACCCTTGCATGACTTTCGCCCGATTCGAGTCGGTGTCAGTTGTTTCGCGCTCGACCTTGAGGGTCGAGAATCGACCGAGTTGTCGTGTCTTAGGAAGCGATAGCACCGTGTAGGCGATCTTAATCTAGATCGGCGTGGGATGGGACGAGTGGCGTCCCTAAGCAATCCGAAACTAGCGGAGACTTGGGACTTCGCGAGTGATTGGCCACTCTCGTGTGAGTGGTAGGGTAATGCCTCAGCGGAGACCTTGGCCGGACGTGGTCGAGGTTGTGCATGTAAGGAAGTGAATTCTCGAAATCCGAGAGTTGTGCTTCGTCCAGGATCGACTCTTTGTCGAGTGAGTATCCTTCGAAAAAGCTAGAGATGTCAAAAATACAAAAAGTGCATTGGAAACGTGTCCGCGAGAGCAAATTTGCAAAAAATCTGGACTTAGCAGATTTTGCTCTCAGGGACCGGTCCCTGGAAGGGAGGACCGGTCCCCGTAGCTAATGGTTGCGGGGGAGGTTGATGCAACCGGTCCCTGGCTGAGGGGACCGGTCCCCGTATGCGACACCAGTGAGAGAAGGGCAAAGAAAGGCTAAGTCCTGGAAATTCGGCTCTCGGGGACCGGTCTCTCAGGAAGGACCGGTCTCCCAGGGACCGGTCTCTCGGGTGGGGACCGGTTCCCGTATGCGAAAGGTCCCCTGGCCGCGGGGAGGGCTCTCGGGGACCGGTCTCCCTGACGAGGGACCGGTCCCTCTGGGCGCAGAATGCCCAGTGAGGGCTGTGCACAAGGATGAAAGTTGAGGGGCTTATTTGCATTTATGCAACACGTGGGGCTATGTGAGGAGTATGAGAGCTCTTTTCTCTTATTTCTCACCCACACACCCTCTCATATCTCTCTTTCTCTCTCTAGAAGACAAGAAGAGGAAGAAGAAAGGAAAGGAAAGAAAGAGAAGGAGAAGGAGGTCTTCCTCATCTTCTTCATCTTCTCCTTGGTTGGAGCTTCTTGGAGAGGTAAGCTTCTAAGCTCTCTCTCATGGTGGATTTCTAGAGATAGGTTTGATTGCTCTAGAAATGGAGTTTTGTGTTATCTGAGGGCGTAGTACCTGCCAGTACAGGTATAGAGCCAGATGGCACTAGCGAAGTGCTAGAAGTAATTTATGGCGAGAAGTGAGACTCGCGGTAGAGATAGAAGTGGCGAAATGACTCTCAGAGCAATATGAGTAGTAAATTGCGAGAGTTGAGCCATGATGCTTATGAGAACACCCGAGTGGTCCGAAAATTTCGGATGTCATTCTGATAGATCGAGCAGTGAAAGTAGCATCACTGTTGAGAGAACGGTCGATTAGTGGCCAAGTTCGAGCACGTGGGCCTAGTAGTACCTCAAGGTGAGGTAGGCGGTTGCGCTCGTGCGGCTGGTGTGCATAGGCAAGATTGCCTAATGCTGGACTTAGTGTGGGACGCTATAGAGGCTTATAGAGCGCTCAAGTGTGGGTACTCGTAGAGTGCGGTTTCGATTCAGCCGGGAGAGTGAGTTGGTAGTAGCACTCAGCATTGCTAAGTGTGAAGAGGGCCATGGATCACTCGTGGGGCTGGTGGCTCGCACTAGGTGCATAGGAGCCGATAGTGATACGTATTGCTCGATAGAGCGTGTAATGCGATTGATAGTATACTGAGAGTACAATTGTGACCCAATCCGAGAATTTGATACGGTTTGGGATCTTGGTTGCTCCTGGTTGGAGTGTGTGCGAATTCCCAAGAGAATTTCGCCCCAGTTATGATTGGGTCTACGCTTGCGAGCGAGAGGCGCTACGCATATGTTGAGATGGGTTTAGGCTGTAGGCCTACGTAGTATCGGTGGCCTTTGGCTGACCTGTGAAAAACCGAGGAAAGTGATTTGGCGAGTAGCCTTATCGGGGAGTTTGACTTGAGTTCACGAACGACGTGCTCGTGTGAGTCGTTGCGAAAGTGGTATGATGTTGACCGTGGCATATGGTATTAGGTAATGAGGTGCTCTTGGCGAGGCCTTGAGCTAATGGCCAGCCACGTAGAATTGGAATTGGGATGCGCCGAGGTGGGCCATCTCACGTCAAAGTTAAGGGCTAGTCTGGAATTAAAGCACTTACGATGAAGCGGTGCACCGGTGATATTGCTTTTAGGCAATGTCGGTGATTGATTTGGAATGCATTCCCTGAAGGGGAAGTAAATGCAAGGAAGAGTTCTTGCTTGTCAAGTGGCAAGTGGTGTTGGAGCGCGTAGAGTCGTCGAGTTTCGACTTGCGCTACCACATAGAGTGACGGAGACCGTAATTTACTTTGTGAGGTGTGCCTTGCAAAGTTCGATGCATTTGGTATCACGAGCTCCGTAGTAGTCCTTTTGGATAGTTCCGATGAGTGAAAGGCTACTCCGAGATGCAAAAGTGCATTGGGACCCTCGACTATTTGATAAGTTGAGCTGGGGTATGAATTGGAATTGAAGTGAGATAGTTTCGAGGACGAAACTCTTTTAAGGAGAGGAGGATGTAAGGTACCGGACTTCTAAAATCATGAAGTTACGGTGTACATTTGGTTTGAAAGCCATTTGAATGGTTCTGGTGAGGTTGCGATGGAATGTAATATACCGGATTTTTAAATATAAAAATAAAAATAAATAAAAATAGTATGAGATACTATTTTTATTGGATTTAGAGGAGTAAAACATAAGTCAGAAGTGACTTGTGCGGAAATCGGAATGAAAACAGAAGATTTAGAATTTTCTGTTAGAAACGGGGCAGATAAATAAGCAGAAAATGCACAGTCTCAGAAAATTATGAAAATTGGAGGATAAGTCAGAAATATTTTTATGAGACTAGATTTAAAGTTTCATATTTTTATGACACACGTAGAGTGAGAAATAAAATCCGACAGCTATCTGATAAAGATTACAGTTCGGTACAGTTTTCGGTGACCAAATGGGGTCGAAACTGAAAACTTAAAATATATTCTTACTCAGTACGTTAAACTGAGCTTCCCTGTCAAATTTGAGCTCAAACGGACATTCAGAAGGGCTCAAACTGTTCCGAACTGCAAAAACTGCCTGAAGTGAATAGTGTTTTGGGGTGTATTATAAAGAAGATGTTGCTTCTTCTTCCCCAACCGACCAGCACCCCACCACCCTCTCGTGCGCATGGTGAGAGAGAGAGAGAAAGCTCCTTTCTCTCTCTAGATTTCTCTCTCATTTCTCTATATTTCTCGCTCAAATTCGCGGGGTTGGTGGAGAAGATGCTTGCGAACGCATTGGAGGCGACGGATCGAGCTTTCGTGCGCCCGTTGGAGCGGCGTATTTTCGTCGCGGCGTTCACATTGAGGTAAGCTTTTGGGATTTGGCTTAATCCTTAGCTTTAAGTGTTCTAATAGCCTCTAATGAGCTTTGTTAGCATGTTGATCCATTTAATTTTGGATTATTTTGAGGTTAATTGCATATTAGGGCTCCGAATGGGGTTTTGTAAAATATAAGGGTTTGATCTAATTTGACCCTTCGTAAACCTAATTGCTAGGTAAACGAACGCGTTGGCGAAGACGGTTCGGCGATTCGTCGAGCCGGTGCGAAGTTATTAAAGAAACGGACGTTTAGGCTTCATTTTCGTCTGAAGGGCCTAGGCGACGTCGTAAAATCCTGGAAACGGATTTGAAGCACCGTAACAGCAAAACGAAGACCCTTTTTGCCCGAGGTTGCGAAGCGATGCGCGGTTGGTGCGCAATTGCAAGTTCCGGCGGAACCGAGCACCGGGTGCCGCGGGAGGCCGATTGCAAGTGTCGACAAGCAATCGGAATGCGAAATGAGGTGGGTTGTGCTTACCGAAGCGACTAGGTCGCCCTTTATGTCTAAGAAACATACGAATTCACATTGATGCATATAGTTGTATTGGTAGGCTTACATGATAATATGAATGCTTGAAACATATTATGTAGTTGATATTACCTACCAATGAGATGAAATGTATAATGAATTAAATGGTAAAAGAATGCATGAGATGCTAAGTATAGACTACTTTGGATGATGATTAAATGTATGTTGACATATCATATAATGTGCATGATGACATGTTGTGAATTAACATATTGTGGATTATGTTAAATAGAAACATATACATGATGACATATATTGCATATGATAGAAGAATTATACATGTTGCCATATTGTGGAACATAGTGGATGAATTATGCATGTTGAACTTGGTCGATTAGAGAAATTGACATTGGAAAACAAGAACACATCGAGTGGCATTAATGTAGTGTATTTGACACTAGAGGTTTGAGAACCTAGGGATAGGTGAATCCCTTAGAAAATGCCTTGTGGATAAAGAACTTAGTAAACCTAAGTACCCTCACATGGAGAGGTTGTCGATGAGTTATTGAGATATTGACTCTAGTTGTAGAGCATCCTCACTTGGAGAGGATTTGATTGGGTTGTTGACTCTAGTTGTAGAGCATCCTCACTTGGAGAGGATTTGATTGGGTTGTTGACCCTAGTTGTAGAGCATCCTCACTTGGAGAGGATTTGATTGGGTTGTTGACTCTAGTTGTAGAGCATCCTCACTTGGAGAGGATTTGATTGGGTTGTTGACCCTAGTTGTAGAGCATCCTCACTTGGAGAGGATTTGATTGGGTTGTTGACTCTAGTTGTAGAGCATCCTCACTTGGAGAGGATTTGATTGGGTTGTTGACCCTAGTTGTAGAGCATCCTCACTTGGAGAGGATTTGATTGGGTTGTTGACTCTAGTTGTAGAGCATCCTCACTTGGAGAGGATTTGATTGGGTTGTTGACCCTAGTTGTAGAGCATCCTCACTTGGAGAGGATTTGATTGGGTTGTTGACCCTAGTTGTAGAGCATCCTCACTTGGAGAGGATTTGATTGGGTTGTTGACCCTAGTTGTAGAGTATCCTCACTTGGAGAGGATAGATCTAGCTCACAGTCTGCGTTTGGGATGGTATAGCCATCCAATCCCCACATGGAGGGGATTGTCGTCGAGTACTCCGGAGTGTCGCGCGACTAGGACCACTTGGAGGTCCGGACCACATGGAGGTCCGCAGACGGTCCCGGGCTTGGGTGCACTTGGAGCTCCCTCCCCACTTTGGGATTGAAAGGTGAGTTATTGGCGAACCCTAGGGCTTCGCTACAGATTGGGTAAAAGAACAGTGAACAATGTCATTGAACATTATTATTCGAACATGGATCGAATTCGTTAGCATGATAGTAAACCTTTACTATTTGATGCATGGTATGAGTTTTAGTTGCATCCCAGTTGAGTGGATTTAGGGCTGAGGTGCATGTGAGACATCCTTCACCTTGAGCCTGGCTTTGTGCGGTATTCCGCGTATGATTGACTCAAGACCGAGTCGAGTGGATAGCTTATGAAAGCAGGTTAAACCTTATGAGCAGAATTGTAATTGACAAGAATCTAAGATAGAGGAAAACTTAGAAGTCAATTGGTTGAACTGTGAATAACAGGAATAAAAGTAGTATCGATTGAACTACTAGTTGGTTGCATGGTTGCATAAACTGCATGAATTTCATATTGCATATTGTGAGGCACAACATGTATTTCAATACTTGAATATATATATCTGTTGGATATCTGTTGGACTAACATGTTGCAGGGCCTCCTTAGACCTATTGGTCGAGCTTTTCCCTTGGGTGGCCGTACCCACTGGGAACCATGGAGTTGGTTCTCACCCCACGTTGTTTTGGGGTGTTACAGGTTCGCACGTGAGCGGCGCGGCGGCGCAAGGCGAGGGCGTAGCTCCATAGATAGCGCCCTACCCCAGAGACCAGAGATAGAGGTACCCCGAGTCGGCATAGCCTAGGGGTAGAGGGAAAAGAAAAAGAGCAAACTTGTAATAATATTGCGATCATTGATTGTATTTGGAAGAAAATGTAATGTAATAATGCTAATGTGATGTAAAAATGAATCTAATGGGAATGCTTGTAATAACATAGGATGTGTTATGTTGTTTGATACCTTCCTTATGCAATCTTGCTTGAATACTGTTCCTGGTTGGAACTTCTTGTACTTGTATTGATTGCGACGCCTAGGACGTACAGGGGAGACTCTGTCCGTTCGGCGGTCTGTCGGCGGCGCCGCGACCTCGGCCAAATAGGCGGGTGGTCGCGGGTCGTGACAGTGAGGGAAGGAAAGATGAGAGCAATCTTCTCTTGAAGTAGAATCTTCACAAAGAAAATGATTGCGGAGGTGCGCTTTGGAAAAGGTATGAAAGTTCCAAGTATTGGTTTGGTAGTAGCAAACGTCGTCATTTAGAATGTTTAAAACAGTGTGAAGAAGGATAGGAGTAATGGCAAGAGCACGTCCCCGATAGCAGGAAGTAATGGTAGTAAATTCGGAATTAAAAGTAGCATTTGCATAAAAAGTCCTAATTAGGTCCGGATAAAAAGGTCGTGAATTTTGAACAAAAAAATCCCAACCTACTTGTGTGAGCCTATCCAAAAGTTCATAACAATCAAAGTTTAGATGATGAATGTTACGGCAAGGTTGAACGGGACAACCTAAAAGAAATTTATCTTGAGCTTCCCTAGAGATAAAATTAAAAGCATCAAAGTCATCATTTGAATAATCTCTATGTGAGGAAGGGCCACGAGATGCATTTTTAGTTCTAGGCATTTGTCAAATTATTTTTTTTAAAAAAAATCTAGGGTTTATGCAAAAGATGAGCAAAATGAAAGATCTAAGATGAAATGATGTAGATCTAGGTAGAGAAAAAGATTATGTTGAACAAAGTACAAGAAATTTGTAAAAAAAAATTTTTTTTTTTTAAACATGGTTAGGGTTAACAGCAGAAAAGAAAAAAAAAAGAAAAGGAAAAAAAAATTACCACAGATGGGGAGAAATGGAGAGGAAATCCGAGTTCTGGAAGAGATTTGGGCGTAGCTGATGCGGGTTGGGCGCAAGAAATGGGCGACTGGACTGGGAGGAGTACGGAGAAGAGAAGAAAAGAAAAAAATTTGAAAGAGAGAGGGCCTGTCGGGTGCTAGGACGACAAGAGGGCTCGCTCGCGGGTTTCAGGCACGAGTGCGAGTCGACGCGGTCGCCCGGATCCGCAACCCGGAACCCACCAAGGCAGTCAAAACCGGCAAGGTGGTCAAACGGAGTTTCAGGCGCGGGTGTGAACCGAACTAGTCGCCTGGATCCAAAACCCGATAACCTGCTAGAGCTACTGCGGTTACCGCATGTTTCGAGCGCCCGAAATTTTTTTTCGGGAGACCGAAAAATGGCGTGCAAAAAGCAAAAAAAAAATGATTCCAGCTAATAAACAGCGAGGCAAATAACACTCATTCAAAAACAAAGAAAAAATCAAGCATTTAAATCAATCATTCCTAATTCTCTTCTAAGTTGAGTGAACCTATCCTTACTAAGTGGTTTAGTAAAAATGTCCGCTAATTGATGATGGGTGTCCACAAAATCTATAGTGACATCTCCTTTTAGAATATGATCTCTAATGAAATGATATCTAATTTCAATGTGTTTAGTTCTAGAATGTTGAATAGGATTTCTAGATAGGTTGATGGCACTAGTATTATCACATTTGATTGGAACTTGTTTTTGATGCACTCCAAAGTCCTCAAGGGTTTGTTTCATCCATAAAACTTGTGCACAACAACAACCCGCCGCGATATACTCGGCTTCGGCGGTTGAAAGTGCAACAGAATTTGCTTTTTCGAAAACCATGAGACTAAGGAGTGACCAAGAAATTGATAAGTTCCACTCGTACTTTTCCGATCAACTTTGCACCCGGCAAAGTCGGCATCCGAAAAGCCAATGAGATTAAAATTAGTGCCCTTGGGATACCATAATCCTAAGTTGAGAGTCCCCTTAACATATCTAAGAATTCTCTTTACGGCCACTAGGTGTGACTCCTTAGGTTGAGTTTGAAACCGAGCACAAAAGCAAACACTAAACATAATGTCCGGCCTACTTGCGGTAAGATAAAGTAAACTACCAATCATACCTCGGTAGAGCTTGATGTCAGCATCCTTGCCTTTTTTGTCCTTGTCAAGTTTAGTTGAAGCACTCATTGGAGTGTTTGTCTCCTTTGAGTTTTCCAAGCCAAATCTGTTGATTAGACCTTTTGCATACTTGGCTTGATTAATGAATATTTCATCCTTCATTTGTTTAACTTGGAGTCCAAGGAAGAATGAGAGCTCCCCCATCATGCTTATTTCAAACTCATTTTGCATTAGTTTAGAGAATTCTTTGCAAAGAGATTCATTAGTAGCACCACATATAATATCATCAACATAGATTTGTATAATGAGAAAATCTTTATCCTTAATTTTGATAAATAATGTGGTGTCAACTTTTCTTCTTGAAAAATTATTTGAAATAAGAAAAGTGCTAAGTCTTTCATACCAAGCCCTAGGAGCTTGTTTTAACCCGTAGAGCGCTTTTGAAAGCTTAAAAACGTGATCCGAAAAGTTATGTTTTTCAAAACCGGGTGGTTGCTCAACATAGACTTCTTCAGAAATATATCCATTTAAGAAAGCACTTTTTACATCCATTTGAAATAACTTGAAATTCATGTAAGAGGCAAAAGCCAAAAGAATTCGAATAGCTTCAAGTCTAGCCTTGTTTCAAACCACAACACTGGATTCATCTTGCTTGTTTCGGAAAACCCATTTAGTGCCAATAAGGGTATGATCACTTGGTCTTTCCACAAGCATCCAAACTTGGCTCCTCTCCAATTGGTTGAGTTCTTCTTGCATCGCAATGAGCCAATTTTCATCATTAATCGCTTCAACAAAATTTTTAGGTTTAATTTGAGATATGAAAGCCAAGTGATCACAAAGTAATCTAAGAGAGGATCTTGTCTTGACTTTTTGACTTGGATCTCCAATGATGGAGTCCTTGGGGTGATAAGTGGTGAATTTCCACACTTTAGGTAAGGGAGTGGGTTCAATCTCTTTAGAGATGAACTCCTCACTTTTCTTAGATGGTTCAACTTCTTGGGGTGTGGAGTTTATATTTAGCTTCTCAAAGTATCTTCATAGGAAGTATCCTTTCCCTTATATTCTTCAAAGAGAATGTGCATACTATCCTCTATTATTAAAGTTCGTCGATTATACACTCGATAGGCTTTACTAATAGAGCAATAACCCAAGAATATTGCTTCATCGGATTTAGCATCAAACTTTCCCAGCTTGTCTTTTGTGTTTAAAATGAAACATTTACAACCAAAAATTTTGAAGTAACCAATATTGGGAGTTCTATTATGCCATAATTCGAAAGGAGTCTTCTCAAGGATTGGTCGAATTAGAGCACGATTCATAATATAGCAAGCTGTGTTTACGGCTTCGGCCCAAAAATATTTAGGCACTCCCCCTCAATTAACATAGATCTAGTCATATATTGGATAGATCTATTTTTGCGTTCAACAACCCCATTTTGTTCAGGTGTTCGAGGGGTAACAAATTGATGTTCTATTCCCAATTCATTGCAAAACTCTTCGAAGTTATGATTTTCGAATTCACCACCATGATCACTTCTAATTTTGAAAATTATACAATTCTTTTCATTTTGAATACGATAGACAAAGTCTTTGAAGGATTTGAAGGTATCATACTTGTGTCTTAAAAATAAAGTCCAAGTATATCTTGAGTAATCATCAACAATTACGAAAATATAGTTGCTTCCACCAAGGCTAGAGACATCAATTGGTCCAAAAAGATCCATATGAATCAATTCCAAAGGCCTAGTTGTAGAAACAACATTTTTGGATTTAAAAGATGATTTTACTTGCTTTGCTTGAGCACAAGCATTGCAAACCTCACCTTTGGCATAGTCTATTTTAGGTAAACTTTTTACAAGTTTTCTTTTGGAGAGTTTTGAAAGAGAATCCATACTAGCATATGCTAATCTTCTATGCCAAAGCCACGATTCGTTAATTTGAACCGAAAAATATTTTTCTCCTTCATGTGAGAGTTTGCCTAAATCAACGGTGTAAACATTCTTGGATCTAAAACCCATAAAAGCTACCTCATTTGTAGATAGATCAAGAATGCTACAATGAGATGTTTCAAATTTAACAAAATAGCCTTTGTCACATAATTGACTAATGCTTAGTAAATTATGCTTAAAACCATCAACTAAAAGAATTTTTGAAATATTAACCTTTTCATTACCAATTGTGCCGATTCCAATGATCTTTCCTCTAGTATTGTCTCCAAAGGTAACAAATCCTCCATCTTTCATTTCAATTAATTTAAACTTGGTTTGGTCCCAAGTCATATGTCTTGAGCATCCGCTATCCAAGTACCATTTGTCATTTGCACCTTTTGATTGGAGACACACCTACAAAAACAAATAAAGTTTTTAACTTTGGTACTCAAGTGAGATTAGGTCCTTTTGAGTTAGTTAAATCTTTCACAACCCAAATTTGGTTAAGTTTAGGATTCTTCTTATATTTACAAGAGGATATATGATGTCCTATAATATTGCAATAGGAGCAATGCAAAGTTGGGTTTTGATTTGTACTTTTAACAAAAACCTTTCTCTTAGCTTTTGTTAACTTGACATTGTTTGAATTAGGAACATAACCTATCCCAAACTTTTTAAAATTTACAACTTGACTTCTAAGCATCATATTTAGATACTTGGTTCCACCAACAAATTTCTCAAGAGTTTTCTTTGTTTCATCTAAACTAACTTTGAGTTGTTGATTTTCAACTTGAAGTTTTTCAAGTTGTTTGTCATAATGAAAAATTGGCTTAAAATTTTGACCTACAATTTTCTTCTTTAAAGCTTTATTTTCACGAATGAGACTATAACATGTCTCATTAGCTTGTTTAAGCTCTTTCGTGAGTAAAGAGTCCTCATTTTCAAGTACTAAAAAAGGATTTGAAGTTGAAAGTTTTAAGTTGTTTACTTCCATCTCTAATAAGGCATTTTACTTTTTGAGAAATGTATATTTCGAACCCAAACTTTGTAGATTATCATATAAAGAAAAGAAGGCTTCTAAAAGTTCATCATAACTTAGATTATTTACCTAATCTTCAAGAGCCATAAGACATAGGATTGAGCTTTGCTCCTCAAGGCAAATTTGGGCAACTTCGTTTTCCGATTCATCATCGCTAGATTCGTCGGGGGCATCCCAATTTAGTGCATTGAAGGCTTTCTTTTTCTTGTCTTTCTTAAAAGTTTTGTTTGGAAGAGTGCATTCACTTTTCAAATGTCCCGGTTTATTACAATTGTAGCAAATGATTCCTTCCTTGAATCCTTCACCTTTGAACACGTCTCGTTTAGGTCTCCTCAAGTTGCGCTTCTTGATTAGTCAATCGAGCCTTTTTGAAATCATAGCGATTTCTTCGCTCGAACCTTCTTCACCATCTTCACTCTCGGAAGCAATGACTCCCTTAAGTGCAAGGCTTTTCTTTTTCTCGGGAGCCGCTTCGTTGTCATATTCTTTGAGGCGTTGTTCATGCGCCATGAGTGATCCAACAAGTTCATCAATTTTTACTTTGTCCAAGTCATGAGCTTCTTGGATAGCCGTAACCTTAGGTATCCAACTTCTTGGTAGTACACGAAGAAGTTTTCGTACCAAGTCCGATTGAGGAAAATCCTTACCTAAGGCTTTCAAGCTATTTATAATGTTAGTAAATCTTGTGAACATATTCGAAAGGGATTCACTTTCCTCCATTTTGAATAGTTTATAATTTGACATAAACATGCTTATTTTAGATTCCTTCACCCTAAAAGTACCTTCATGAGTAACTTCTAATTTATTCCAAATCTCTTTAGCCGTTGTGCATGTAGAGATTCGGTGAAACTCTTCTCTACTAAGAGCGCAAAGGAATGAATTGATAGCTTTCGCATTCAATTGAAAGCGAAATTTTTCGGCTTCATTCCATTCCGCTCTTGATTTTGATGGAGCGATGTAACCACTTTCGATTATATCCCAAATATCAAAATCTAGAGATTGAAAGAATATCTTCATTCTAATCTTCCAAAAAGGATAATCGGTTCCATCAAAAAATGGTGGCCGAACAATAGATTGTCCTTTGATATTCTTTCCCGTGGATGCCATTCTTACTTAGATTTTAATCTAAATAATGTGAGACCTTGCTCTGATACCAAATGAGGATCAAAATGGCAACCTAAGAGGGGGGGGTGAATTAGGTTTTTAAAATAAAAATCCAAATAATCAAGCAAATTAAAAACCCGATGCAAATAAAAGTGAGGAGTTTAAAGAAATGCAAACTCGAAAAGCACACGATCAATTTGTTTCGAGGTTCGGCACTTTGCCTACGTCCCCGCCAACTTTTCAACACTAGAGAATGTTGGATCTCCACTAGATGATGCTTTTGCGGGCAATCACGAAGCCTTCACACCAACACCTTCTTCTTTCAAGCTTCAAGACTTTGCTTTTCTCTTTTTTTACAAAATTAAATCTCACTACAAATTTCACTCAAGTATAGAGAGAGAATTGTGAGCTAAGAGTATTAGAGATACTAAATTTTTAAGCTCAAAATGAACTATCTAGTTGCTACTGAGAAAGGCCTCAATACCATCTATTTATAGCCTCGGGCAGCTTTTGTCCATTGTACTTTCGGGCGCCCTAAACCTGTTTCCGGGCGCCTAGAAGTTGTGCACCCCAGCTGCCTGTTAGACCACGTGCGCCGCTTTTCTTGACTTCATAAGTTCGGGCCGTCAAAAGTTGTGGGCGCCCAAATCACGAGCGACAGCTTTTCTGACACGCGCCGCTTCCTCTGGATTTAGGCCGTCAGAAATTGTAGGCGCCCAGATCTTGAGGGACAACTTTTTCTGACAGCCGGATTTTTCTGGATTCGGGATCATTTTGGGCTCCCAGAAGATGTGGGTGCTGAGATTTTCAACGCACGCGCCGCCTGCGTCAGAACTTTTTGGGTTGATACGCAACCTGTCAAGCCAAATACTTTCGGTCGCCCAAAACTTAAATTCGGGCGACCAGATCCGGTAAAGAAGTTTCTGGACCACTCAAACAGCAAACAGGCAGGATCCAAAAAGTCTCATAAGATTCGGATCCACTTTAGGGCGCCCAAAACAGGGTCCAGAAATCGCAACTTGACAGAACACAGAATTTGAGAAGTTTTTGAATATTTAAAAATCCTATGCACCTAATCAAAAGTTAGAAATTTGTTTAAGTGATCTATAAGGTGATAAGATGAATAGTTTTAAACTTAGCTCAAAATTTCTCACTCTAATAGAGCATCATATTAAGAATAGAGAGAGTGAGTTTGTCTTTTTGACAAAGGAAGCAGGTATAACTTCAAGTCGTGAGGCTCGGTGCTAGAAAATTACCCATCTTGAGTCCTTTTTGAAGATAGAAACATAAAACTCAAGATAAAAGATTAGTCCAATAATCGTAATTATTTGTTATCATCAAAATCTAATAAAAGATTAGGGCCACTAGGCCAACACATAATAGGTCATTTGAACTTCGGATAGAACCACCCACCTCGTAGTGATGCCAGAGAGCGAGAAACCAATTCCCGCGATTTATAGACATCCGCTCCTCTCGACCCACGACAAACGAAGCCGAAACGAGAATTTTCCTCAATAGCTCGACGTAGACTCGTCGGAACTTCGATTCGAGCCGCCCAACGCATCGGTTTACACTTCAATAAGGATGACAAGAGATCAAACCCATGTTAGATCTCTCATTTCACAAAACCTTATTTCTAACTCTAGGGTTCATACATGATACCCTAAAACACAATTTTTCTAGGATTTCACAGCATGAAATAAGCTCTAGAAATCCAAGAAACTTGAAAACCAATAAATTAGGAAATTTAAACCAAACCGTAACCAAGAAGTGCAAGAAACCTTGTCACGCCCCGAGCTCCGCCAATTTGGTCGGATTCGAGCACGCGACTGACAACGAACGGACAGTACCTCCCCTGTCCGCCCAAGGCTCCAACAATAAGTATATTACAAGCAAGTCAAAGGAGAATTGCGGAATATACAAGGTTTGCACGAGGGCAAACAACAACACAAGTGAAAGCATCGAAACTAACTAAACATCCAATACATGTCATTTGATTACATTTGCATCAAACACAAGTAGTTTATACATTTATTTACATCACGACTTTCTTTAACCAAGATATAATTTACATCACTTTCACATTGCTATTTCAACATGCAACAGTTGAGTACACCAAAAGTAGGGTATGCCTATGTAACTCCGGGGTTGCTATCTACGGCGCGACTCCCTTGTCTCGATCCTCCGCCGCCCCGCTCACGTACGGATCTGCAGGGTTAGTGGTAATGAGAACTAGAACGAAGTTCCCAGTGGGTTCGGCCGCCGACCACGCCGATTCGCCCACTAGGTCTAATTCAGGCATATGTATTTCAATAAAGAAGAATAACAAACCAACTAATGCACTTCTAATACAATGCCTGCAAGAAAGAATTCACAGAAAGATATTCATATTCAAATACATGATTACTATGCATGCATATCCTTTTTCACTTTCCTTTGGCCTTTACCCAATTCAACCTGGGGTGCTCCTGGTTTACCCAACTCACAGTCCACATATCCATCTAACGGGGAAGGCACAAGGCACTACCACCCGAAGGATCTTCGCCGGGCACGTCCACCTGTGGTGCATATCTTCTCCGGAGTACACCGCCCGTGGAGGAGCGACCTCGCACAAGCCGGAACCAATACATGTGAGTATGATCCCATCCTCAAATTTTGAGGAGGTATGGCCAACCTGTCACAATTCTCACTGTCTCGATGCCGCTGAATGGTTATTACCTATTCATGCACATACTGTCACTTGCCAATGTCATGGTGGTCCTGATGCCACAATACACATAATGTCGCTCGGGTTAAACCTTGTTTAACTATTCACTTATCAATGTCAATCAAGTCACTAATGTCAACGTCACCTTTATTTACTACGGTCACAGTCATTTCTTACATTCACATGCATATAGGGTCTTTAACTATCTTTGTTCACATGGATCTATATCATCACAATAATCTTACGCAGATAATTGTCACAACCAACATATATTATTCATTACCCTACATGCAAGAATGCTATAGTATCAGCATGCTCAAAGAAGGGACATAGACATAGAAAGAGATCCGGTGTTTCCGGATAGCACCCCCCACCTTTGTGTGTCACAAGGATGCCACGGTTCTGATTCCGAGATTTTAGGACACGATCGTCGCGAGCTACGACGATCTGTACTATTTCTGCTTGTCTTTCCAATATCTTCGCGCACGCTCGTCGTATCGCCGAATCGAGCGCACCGATGCGTTCGTAGACCTTGGGAGTCCAAAACTTCTCTTCAAAGCCTTGCTCTAGCTCGATCTTCACCTTGGAGAGTTTCTTCTCCAAGCCTTTCTCCTCCAAAACCCTCTTGGTCCAAGCCCTAGAGAGAGAGAGAGAAGAAGAAAAGGGTTTTAGAGAGAGAGAGGGAAGGTTTGAGAGTGAGAGTGAGAACAAATGAGTTCTCACTCATGCCCTAACCCATATAACCCCTCTCAAGCCATATTTTCATATTTGCATTTAAACCCCTCAACCTTTCGTTTTTACAAACAGCCCTCACTGGGCATTTTCGGGCTCGGGGACCGGTCTCTCCCCTCCAGGGATCGGTTCCCGAGAGCTGTCCTGCAACCTACGCAAAAGGGGACCGGTCTCCCCCTGATGAAACCGGTCTCCGGGGACCGGTCTCCCGCCGAAGGACCGGTTCCCGAGAGCTCAGTTTCCAGGACTTAGCCGATTTTTCCTTCTGCTCGATTTACCAACGTTCGGGAACCGGTCACTCACCCAAGGGACCGGTCCCCGAGAGGAAAAATTCTGGAAATTATCCAGAATTGCAGTTTTACTCTCTCGGGTCCCTTTATATTTCATATATAGGCTCCAATTCACTTTTAGCCTATAGTAACTCATTCCTTTCCGCGTTCCGCTCACTTCGACGGAACTCGGCACGATTCACGGGGAAGTGATATGTTACATTCCCCACCCCTTAAAATTGTTTCGGCCGCGAAACTAATTCACTCGTAATTCAACATCCATACCTCATCTTAGTTCCTCGAAGAGATGAGGATGACGTTCCTTCATCACGCCCTCAAGCTCCCACGTTTCCTCTCGATCGCCGTGTTCGCTCCAATGGATCTTAACATACGGAATTTCTCGATTCCGTAGCTTTCGCACCTCCCGACCAACAATGTATGCCGGAAACTCCTCGCAGGTCATGTCTTCTTGAAGTTCTATCGATATATACGAGAGAACATGCTCCGGATCGTGAACATACTTGCGGAGATTAGACACATGGAACACATTGTGCACCCCCGCAAGCCTCGGCAGTAATGCTACTCTGTAGGCCGCCGCGCCAACTCTTTCTAAGATCTCGAAGGGTCCGACAAATCTGGGACTTAACTTTCCCCGGACACCAAACCTCTTAACACCGCGCATTGGCGATACCTTTAGAAACACGTGGTCTCCAACCGCGAACTCAATGTCCTTCCTTCGCTTATCGGCATAGCTCTTGTGCCTTGATTGCGCCGTCACTAACCTTTGCCGGGCAAGACGAACTTTTTTCCCCGCCTCCCGAAAAACTTCTGGGCCAAGATTAATTTTCTCGCCCACCTCGCTCCAATGAATTGGCGAGCGACACTTCCTTCCATATAGGGCTTCAAAGGGCGCCATTGCAATACTTTCTTTATAGCTATTGTTGTATGCAAATTCCACCATCGATAAGTAATCATGCCACCCTCCACGATAGTCAAGCACACATACTCGCAACATGTCCTCGAGTATTTGAATCGTCCTCTCAGATTGTCCATCACTCTGAGGGTGAAACGCCGTACTAAAATCGAGCTGCGTACCTAGAGCATCCTGGAAGCTCCTCAAGAAATGAGAAGTGAATCGGGGATCTCGATCTGATACAATCGACACAGGAACCCCATGTAGTCTCACTATCTCGTCCAAGTAAACCTGGGCTAACTTGTCTCCTGACCACGTGGTGTGGATCGGCAAAAAGTGAGCCGATTTCGTCAAACGGTCCACAACCACCCATATGGCGTTATGTCTAGCTTGCGATCGGGGCAGCCCGACCACAAAGTCCATCGCGACATTCTCCCACTTCCACACGGGGATTAGTAGACTCTGCAACTTCCCCGCGGGAAAACGACGCTCAGCTTTTACTTGTTGGCACGTCATGCATTGCGCCACGAACTCTCTGATGTCCTTCTTCATACCCGGCCACCANGAAATGAGAAGTGAATCGGGGATCTCGATCTGATACAATCGACACAGGAACCCCATGTAGTCTCACTATCTCGTCCAAGTAAACCTGGGCTAACTTGTCTCCTGACCACGTGGTGTGGATCGGCAAAAAGTGAGCCGATTTCGTCAAACGGTCCACAACCACCCATATGGCGTTATGTCTAGCTTGCGATCGGGGCAGCCCGACCACAAAGTCCATCGCGACATTCTCCCACTTCCACACGGGGATTAGTAGACTCTGCAACTTCCCCGCGGGAAAACGACGCTCAGCTTTTACTTGTTGGCACGTCATGCATTGCGCCACGAACTCTCTGATGTCCTTCTTCATACCCGGCCACCAATAATGCAATTTTAAATCCTTGTACATCTTAGTGCCGCCCGGATGAATACTATACGGGGTATGGTGCGCCTCTTGTAACACCATTTTACGAATCCCATCATCCTTGGGTACACACAATCGGTTTCGAAACCGAAGTGCACCGTCGGTTCCCACGCCAAAATCACCGACGCGCCCATCGCTAACATCATTCCGCACCTTTTGGAGATACGGATCATCCGCTTGCCGCTCTTTGACTTGCTCCAATAAGGTCGGTCGAACTACTAATGCCGCCAGGATAGTCGGAACTTCTGGCACCACCACCTCCAATCCAAACCGTTGCATTTCCTTATGCAATGCCGGTTGACTAGTAATCGTCGCCGCCAAATTCTCGACAGACTTTCTACTCAGCGCATCGGCCACCACGTTGGCCATTCCGGGGTGGTACAGGATAGTAAGATCATAGTCTTTTATCAATTCCAGCCACCGCCGCTGCCGCATATTCAACTCCTTCTGGGTGAACAAATACTTGAGGCTTTTGTGATCAGTATACACCTCGCAATGCTCACCATAAAGATAGTGCCTCCAAAGCTTCAGCGCGAAAACAACCGCCGCAAGCTCAAGATCGTGGGTCGGGTAGTTTTTCTTGTAGCTTTTCAACTGGCGCGAAGCATACGCAATGACTCGCCCATTTTGCATAAAAACACACCCGAGACCGGTCTAGGAAGCATCACTATATACCATAAAGCCCTTTCCCGGCGTTGGCAAAGCAAGTACCGGGGTAGACGTCAATTTCCCCTTTAGCTCTTGGAAGTTTCAGTTGCAACCTTCGCTCCAATCAAACCTTACTCCTTTGTGTGTAAGGCGTGTGAGAGGAGTGGTCAACTTCGCAAACCCCTCAACAAAACGCCTATAATAGCCCGTCAGTCCGAGGAAACTGTGGACTTCCGCCACACTCGTAGGACGGGGCCAATCTCGAATCACCTCAATTTTCTTCGGGTCTACCGAGATTCCATTCCCAGATATCACATGGCCTAAGAAGGTTACCTCCGAAAGCCAAAATTCGCATTTCTTGAGCTTAGCATAAAGCCTCTCATCTCGGAGTATCTGCAACACGGTTCTTAGATGTCCCTCGTGCTCTTCTTCACTCCGTGAATACACCAACACGTCATCGATAAACACCACGATGCACATATCCAACAACAGTCGAAAGACCCTATTTATCAAGTCCATAAACGCTGCCGGGTTATTGGTAAGCCCAAACGGCATCACCGTAAACTCATAGTGGCCATACCGCGTACGGTACGCCGTTTTATGCACATCCTTCGGTCGCATTTTCAACTGATGATATCCCGACTTAAGATCTATCTTCGAGTATACCCGAGACCCCTGCAACTGGTCGAACAGGTCATCTATTCTGGGCAACGGATACTTGTTCTTGATCGTCACCTTGTTCAACTCGCGATAGTCAACGCAGAGTCGAAGGGTGCCGTCCTTCTTCTTTACAAACAATACTGGTGCTCCCCAGGGGGACACGCTTGGCTTTAGGAAACCTTTATCAAGTAGGTCCTGCAACTGGGCCTTTAACTCTTTGAGCTCCACGGGTGCCATTCTATACGGAGCCTTTGAAACTGGCGCCGCACCGGGGATCAAGTCAATGACAAACTCGACTTCCCGATCCGGTGGCAGTCCCGGTAACTCCGACGGAAACACGTCCGGGTATTCACACACCACCCGAATATTCCCCAACTCCGGGTGCTCCCTTTGAGGGTCCACGATGGTCGCTAAATAAGCTTTGCAACCACCCTTAATCATCCTTTTCGCCCTCATCGTCGATATAGTTGCCGCAAATCGCGCGCCTTTACACGCCCGATACTCGAATTCTTCTTAACCAGGCTCACGAAAAGTGATCACCCTACTGTCACAGTCGATGCTGGCATAGTACTTGGAGAGCCAATTAACTCCCAAGATGACATCAAACCCCCACATCTGCTTGAGCACTAGCAAATCCACCGGCATGATCCAGTCGCCGATTTGAACTGGACAAGCTAGGCACTCGTCGTGGATTCTAAACGAGTGCTCTGGTGCGTTAACCCACCAATAGTCATAATTATGCTCTATGTCCATGCCATGAGTCTTAGCAAACGAGGCATCTATGAATGAATGCGATGCACCAATATCAAACAGTGCTCTTGCTCTAACACCATTAATCAGAATAATACCTGCCACAACGTCGTCGGGTACGGCAGGCTGCTCCTCCACCTGAGTGGCAAAAACCCGTCCACTCGGTGCACGTGATCCCTCTAGCTGTCGCGGCGATGAAGCGCGCCCAGCCGACATGGCAGGTGGCAGTCCTGCAAGCTGTCGTGGAGCATACTGAGCCGAAGCAGCTGACGGAGCCGGTGACGCGCCGCCCAGGCAATCCCATCTCATGTGTCCTGCTTGGCCGCATCGGAAACATCTCCCGTCACGCTGAGAACATTCGCTCGGCCTATGATTCCCACCGCAAATTACGCACGGGGAGGAACTCATCTGACTCCTCGTCTGGCTCCTATCTCGCCGCCATTGCGACCTAGGGTGCCGAGGGGGTCGCTTGGAACTCGACTGCCCCGCGGAACCACCAACCGGTCGCTTCTTGGACTTCTCCCTGTCCTTGTCCCTTTCAAACACCTCACGTTCCTCGCGCCCAATGGCGTTGCCACGCTCTATCCATAGCGCACGATCAAGCACATCTTCATAGGTCTTCAGCCGAAGCGCCTGAACCATCTTGAATATCTCCGGCCGCAACCCGCGCTCGAAGACCTCCGCCCGATCTCGGTCACCATGAACCAAGCCGGGAACGCAGTTAACCATGTGCGAGAACTCCCTCTCATATTCGCGCACCGTTCGGCTTCCCTGCCTCAACTTGCGAAAGTCTTCCTTGATCTTTCGCTTATCACTTTCCGGAAAGTACTCTATTAGAAGAATCTCTCGGAACACCTCCCAAGTCATAGTAGCCGGATCCAAGGACTGACCACCCTTCACTCTCGTCCACCACGATCGAGCCGGCCCCTCTAAACAGTGAGCCGCCAACCGAACCTTGTCCTTCTCGAGGGTGTAGATGTCCTCGAATAACGCCTCCATCGCAGAAAGCCACGCCTCCATTAACCATGGGTCTTTCACGTCACCCACAAAGGTCGGAGGATTAAACCGTTTGAAGGCCGTCAACACCGCCAACGACCGCTCCTGCTCGGCCTCAAGTACCTCCGGAATAGGGGCCGAAGAACCTGAAGCTGTCGGAGGAATAACCGTCACCGGTGCCGCCGCCATCGGCGTAGGTGCTACAGGTGTAGGCGGGTACTGAGATACAGGTGCAGCCGCCGCCGCCTGTTGAGCCACCATGTCGTGGAGCTGTCCTATCTGCTCCCCCTGCTGTCGCATAGCCCCAGCCAGAGCTGCTACTTGGGCCCGCAGCTCACGAACTTCATCAGATCCAACCTGCTCTGGCACCTCATCAGGCGATGCCGGAGCGGTCCATCGGGTATAGCATCTCGGTGACATCTGTCCTGAAACGAAACGCACACGTTAATATTCGACATTCGAAACTCTTACTCGTTCCAAACATCTACCCAATCAAGCGAAAGCAATCAAGTACGTTCACTTTCTACTCTCGGCATTATGTAGTCGTCCGCCCCACATAATACCTTGAAAGAAAACAACCGTTCCTTGAGTCCATCTCTATTTCCGTTTAGAGAAGTTCCATAATAACCCAATTAATTAGCCTTCGCCAATCAAAGTCCACGTTATACGTATCCTAATTCCTAAGGTCTCCAATCCTAAGGTCCCTAAGTCCATCCTAGACATTTGCTTTCACATCGCTCTGATACCACCATATCTGTCACGCCCCGAGCTCCGCCAATTTGGTCGGATTCGAGCACGCGACAGACGCCGAACGGACAGTACCTCCCCTGTCCACCCAAGGCTCCAACAACAAGTATATTACAAGCAAGTCAAAGGAGAATTGCGGAATATGCAAGGTTTGCACGAGGGCAAACAACAACACAAGTGAAGTATCGAAACTAACTAAACATCCAATACATGTCATTTGATTACATTTGCATCAAACACAAGTAGTTTATACATTTATTTACATCACGACTTTCTTTAACCAAGATATAATTTACATCACTTTCACATTACTATTTCAACATACAACAGTTGAGTACACCAAAAGTAGGTTATGCCTATGTAACTCCGGGGTCGCTATCTACGGCGCGACTCCCTTGCCTCGATCCTCCGCCGCCCCACTCGCGTACGGATCTGCAAGGTTAGTGGTAATGAGAACTAGAACGAAGTTCCCAGTGGGTTCAGCCGCCGACCACGCCGATTCGCCCACTAGGTCTAATTCAGGCATATGTATTTCAATAAAGAAGAATAACAAACCAACTAATGCACTTCTAATACAATGCCTGCAAGAAAGAATTCACAGAAAGATATTCATATTCAAATACATGATTACTATGCATGCATATCCTTTTTCACTTTCCTTTGGCCTTTACCCAATTCAACCTGGGGTGCTCCTGGTTTACCCCAACTCACAGTCCACATATCCATCTAACGGGGAAGGCACAAGGCACTACCACTCGAAGGATCTTCGCCGGGCACGTCCACCCGTGGTGCATATCTTCTCCGGAATACACCGCCCGTGGAGGAGCGACCTCGCACAAGCCGGAACCAATACATGTGAGTATGATCCCATCCTCAAATTTTGAGGAGGTAAGGCCAACCTATCACAATTCTCACTGTCTCGATGCCGCTGAATGGTTATTACCTATTCATGCACATACTGTCACTTGCCAATGTCACGGTGGTCCTGATGCCACAATACACATAATGTCACTCGGGTTAAACCTTGTTTAACTATTCACTTATCAATGTCAATCAAGTCACTAATGTCAATGTCACCTTTATTTACTACGGTCACAGTCATTTCTTACATTCACATGTATATAGGGTCTTTAACTATCTTTGTTCACATGGATCTATATCATCACAATAATCTTACGCAGATAATTGTCACAACCAACATATATTATTCATTACCCTACATGCAAGAATGCTATAGTATCAGCATGCTCAAAGAAGGGACATAGACATAGAAAGAGATCCGGTGTTTCCGGATAGCACCCCCCACCTTTGTGTGTCACAAGGATGCCACGGTTCTGATTCCACGATTTTAGGACACGATCGCCGCGAGCTACGACGATCTGTACTATTTCTGCTTGTCTTTCCAATATCTTCGCGTACGCTCGTCGTATCGCCGAACCGAGCGCACCGATGCGTTCGTAGACCTTGGGAGTCCAAAACTTCTCTTCAAAGCCTTGCTCTAGCTTGGTCTTCACCTTGGAGAGCTTCTTCTCCAAGCCTTTCTCCTCCAAAACCCTCTTGGTCCAAGCCCGAGAGAGAGAGAGAGAGAAAAGAAGAAAAGGGTTTTAGAGAGAGAGAGGGAAGTTTTGAGAGTGAGAGTGAGAACAAATGAGTTCTCACTCATGCCCTAACCCATATAACCCCTCTCAAGCCATATTTGCATTTAAACCCCTCAACTTTTCATTTTTACAAACAGCCCTCACTGGGCATTTTCGGGCTCGGGGACCGGTCTCTCCCCTCCAGGGACCGGTTCCCGAGAGCTGTCCTGCAACCTGCGCAAAATGGGACCGATCTCCCCCTGATGAAACCGGTCTCTGGGGACCGGTCTCCCGCCGAAGGACCGGTTCTCGAGAGCTCAGTTTCCAGGACTTAGCCGATTTTTCCTTCTGCTCGATTTACCAACGTTCGGGAACCGGTCTCTCACCCAAGGGACCGGTCCCCGAGAGCAAAAATTCTGGAAATTATCTAGAATTGCAGTTTCACTCTCTCGGGTCCCTTTATATTTCATATATAGGCTCCAATTCACTTTTAGCCTATAGTAACTCATTCCTTTCCGCGTTCCGCTCACTTCGACGGAACTCGGCACGATTCACGGGGAAGTGATATGTTACAAACCTACTTTAGGTTTTTGCTCCACAAGATCCTCTTTGTCCTTGAGCTTCTTCTCCACCAAAATCCTCAATTTCCATCTTGAAATCAACTTCAAATCCACCTTGAGGGAAGGTTTCTAGTGAGAAAAGGAGAATGAGATGAGGAGGAGAAGGAGAAAACAAAGATGTTCACTGCATGGGAAGTACAGGTGTAGAGTTGGGGTATTTATATAGGTCTCAACAATTGCAAATAAGCCCCAGAACTCACTCTCAACCTTCACATTTTAGTCCCTCGCAGACTGGGTACCGGTACTCGGGTTGGAGTACCGGTACGCAGAGCTCCCAGTACATGTACCATCCACACAGTACCGGTACCAGCCTTCCAACCCGAAGGCTACGCAATCTCTGATCACCACACAGTACCGGTACACATCCTCTCACAGTCCGGATCCTGAGAGCTGTGCCAACACACCATAATTGGGTGCTAGTACCGCATTGCTCTGGTATCGATACTCAATGCGACTTTTGCACTTTGACAGCAACGGTGCTCTGGGGTCCATTTTCGCGCCCGGTTTGCGCCGAAACACTTAAACAACCCCGAAACTCACTTCTAACCATCCCCACGCCTCCTAGCAACTCGGGGACGACCTATATCAAGCTTGTGCCTCGCTTTGATTAATTCAGTCAAAGTTAGCATCGTAACTCGGAGATTCGGTATATTACAATTATTTATAATTTAATTATTATTTAATTAATATATTATTTATAATTATTAATATTAATTTATTTTTTATGTAATATTTTGATGTTAATTAATTAGATAAAATAATTTTAATTTAAAATTATAACTCTTATTCCCTTTGTTCCAATCTAACTATCCAAACACTATTTACCTTATTCCTAGGAATAACCCAATTTTCATCCAATGCAAAATTGGTCTAATTCCTACTTTTACCTAAACTTGTACCTATCCCTGAAATAAGCAGTTTTTACTTATACCCGAACCAAACGCAGCCTAGGAGTCCTTTAGCTCTTAATATCCAATTACTACTTGCGGCACTAGGTCATGAACTGCACAAACTAAAGCCTCAGGAAATGGTTTCTTTAACCGATTTTCGAATCACACCTAACTAATGCCCAAAGCTCCAAAACCTCCAACAAAACCTTGGAGTATCTTGTGACAAGATGAAAGCCTATAAGGACCACATACTATCCCATAACACACCAATTTAGGTGTTAGGATATTCGCATACGATGTGTGCACCACCTTAGACATGACATCAAGGCCGTGTCTCAAACCAGTTCTAACACACTCCAATTCGATGTAAGAACTAGCTGAAGGTCGAAAAAATCACCTGTCAATTCCACCAGCGAAAACTTTCCAACAAAATCTAAGGAATCGAAACATTGAGTGGCCATTCCAAAACAAGAACGAAAAATAGTTAACGAGTTGAGCGAACTCCCGCTCGTACACCGACACCACAGCCGCCCAAGCAGCCGCTACTGAAACTTCGAGCTGCACTCTAGCAGCCACTGCAATAGCCGCGACCATAGCCGCTCCATGTCGTCTCTGTAGAGATGTCTATGGTGGCTCTTGTACTCTACGTGGGAAGTGGGGCCTGAGCCATAGCAACTGAGTCGACTGCATCAACCCAGTAAATACCGTCACCCGGCCCGTTAAGGCCGCCATCAGTCAACAAGTAGCTATACCTGGTGAATCTCACCCTACCACTCGATATATGCCTGATAAATCTCCACCAATCCTAGTAGAAGCACAAGTCAGCACCAACAACGTAATACATACACAAGGTAGAGAAGCAACCATATACCTTGTCACGTCCCAAACCCGAGGCGTAACAGATGCCGCATACCTGCTAAATTAGCAAATATGCAAGGCTACAGAATCAGACAGAAACAAGAAAAAGATTTTTACAAATTTTTTCACTAAATCCAAAGAATTAAGAGATGAGATCAGCAATTTAAATTTCAACTAGAATCAAATAAATTCTCACATACGTAGAATTCGATTTTATTACGAAACACAAACAAAATTTCGATCCAACAAATTCCATAAATAACAAAATAAGGTTACGTAGAAATAACGAAACAAAAACCAATAAACAAATGATCGTTTACGAAGTCCAAAACTCACATCTAAAAATACTAGATATAAAACAAAAGAAACTAAAATCAAACACTAACTACATCTAACGTTCACTCGGTCCCGGCCCTGCCCGGCAAATCAGTCTCGGAACCTAGTAAGCAATCATACACCACATTAGTCGGATTAAGCATACAATACAAATAAATAATTGAATACAAAAAATTAATTCAAGCGACTGGTTTTTAATTTACAAAATTTCAGAAAACAAGAATTTATCAAAACTTAAAATTCAGATCGGATCGAAACCATAAATTTACAAAGCATTTCTCTTTCAGCAAATAAACAAAATAAATATTAAGTCTCCGGCAACTAACTATATCATATGATCCGTGTCACGCCCCAGGACCGATACCAATTTGGCCCGACCCGAGCACGTCAAACAGACGCCGAACGGACAGAGTTTTTCCTATCCGCCCAAGGCTCATCACGCGTACAAAATTCAAACAAGAATTGCACTAGCGGAAACATACACAAACGGCTTACACGAGGGTAAGCAATAGCCATTAGTGAAAGAAAGGAAAACTAAACATTTGCTTGTAGTATGATTCAATTTAGATCATATACATACATCCAACTTGTAATTTTTTTCGAATTCCTTACATTTCGTTTCATCATTTCTTTCTTACATCACATTTACCTCAAAATACACATTACATTCTTTTCTTTACATCATTCATCATCAAGTACAAAAGATGAATATGGGGTACTTTACTACAAAATGAAACCCGACTTTGGTGGCCTCTGACTAAGGCGCGATACCTTTACCTCGGTCACTCGCCGGCTCGCTCGGTCCCGGCTCTGTGGAAATAGTGGGGTGAGAACTACAACAAAGTTCCCAGTGGGTTCGGCCTCAACATCACCGACTTTCCCACTAGGACTAACTCAGGCATAATAGAAAGGATAAGCTGAAATATAGTAACCAATCTACAACATGATGCTAATATGCCTGAACAATAAGCAAGGAATATGCTCAACATTAACATATGCAGATTATGCAAGTTCTTTGTTCTTTACACTTTACTCTTTGTTCTTTATTCTTTACACTTTGTTCTTTGTTCTTTGTTCTTTAATCTCAAGGCTAACCCGGGGGTTTCGCCACATTAACTTGCTTCACATTAAGTCCATCATCGCAGGAACTCACCCGCTAGGACCGTCCTTCGGGTTTACTCCAACCCGTGATGCATAACTCCGGAGCGCATCGCCCGAGGGGGAGCGACCGCCCTCGAGCACGGAACTCATAGCAAGTATGATCATATCCTTAACTCAAAGGATTTATAAGTTCAATCTTGACTTTACACTAGCTCTAGTGTTCTTTACATCACTTTATGTTGCAAACTCATGCAATTACATTCTTTACATTTCTTTACTCTTGCTAACTCTAGCATTCTTGTTCGTTACAATACTTGTTCTTATTGCCCCACTTTACTTTACTTTACACATTGTCATTTTCATCATTCTTTTCATCACTTTGGTTCTTTGCATCACACTAACTCTAGTGTCTCTTTACTTTACATTTTCAAATGCCACTCGATCTATGTCATTGTGTCACTCTGTTCTTTTGCTCACTTTGGGTGCTCACTTTTTCTCTCATGCATACACATAGGGTTTTGACATTTATTTGGTTCTCTACCATTATTATAAGCAAGTTGTACTCACAATCATGCTATCATCACATTCTTATCATTACTTTACCCTAATATGCATGCAACAATATATATTACATATGCTCAAATGAATGACACATTAGGCATAGAGAGAAGTTCAATGAGCTTGAGAAGCACCACCCACCTCGTAGGCTTTCAAAGGTGCTCCGATGATTTTCTTGGAATTTCTAGTCACTTCGTTCTTTACCTGCGGCATAACGAAGCCAAATTAGGCTTATTTGGCCATAACTTCACATTGGCTTTTCGTAACGTAAATCCGAGCGCACCAACGCGTCGGAAATACCCCCAATTAGGTTTCTAGAGGGTCAATTGCACTTAGAAACCCTCATGAGCAAAAGCCCCAATTTGGGTGCCCTAGCTCCAATGTATATCAAAACCTAGGGTTTGATCTCTTTGGGAAGCAAAAGTAGCTTCACTATACTCTAAATAGTCCATTAGAACCATTCTTAGGCTTTCCAAAATCCTAGTTTGGATTTCACCATGAGAGGTGGTCCAAGCTCACCTCCAATGCAAACCAAGGTTTTGATCTCTTTAGAAGCAAAAGAAAGCTTCAAAACTCTTTAAACATTTCACTAAAACTCATTTCTAGGTCATTCAAACCCATTTCTAGGGTTTTACTACATTAGGGTTTAAAGCTTACCTTGTAAGCTTCCTTTTCTTGCACTAGAGAGGAAGAAGATGAAGCTCCTTTGCTCCTTGATCTTCTTCTTCACCCTCTTTTCCTTCTTATCCTTATTTTCTTCCTTTCTTCTTCTTCTCCTTTGTCTTCTAGAGAGAGAGAGAGAGAGAAGAGAGTGTGAGAGGGGGTGAAATGAGAGAAATATCTCATTTACCCTCATAACATAACCATTGGACTGCAAAAATGCTAATAAACCCCTCAGCTTTTATCGCTGTGCACTGCCTGGACTGGGCAGTTTTCGCAGGCAGAGACCGGTCTCCCCGAGCAGGGACCGGTCCCCGAAGGTCCACCCTGCGCAGCCAGAGCTGCCGCGCGCAATGCATCCGGTCCCTCCCTGGTGGGACCGGTCTCTGGGGGACCGGTCTCTCAGACAGAGACCGGTTCCCGAGAGCTGTCCTTCCAGGACTTAGCCGATTTTTTGGCTGTCTCATTCTGCACGCGTTCGGGGACCGGTCTCTCCCACCAAGGACCGGTCCCCGAGAGCTGAAAACCTGCAGTTTTGCAGAATTTGATTCTTTAGCTCTCGAAAACCTCCCGTAACTCACTTTTAATCATTTTAACACCTTCGGACTTTCCGAAGTGTACCATCCTCGCACTTTGGTCAATTTGACTAAAGTTCGATATTTATTCTCCGAATTTTCGGTATATTACAATCCATTGGCGAGATCCAGAGGCACCCGAAGGCGGAAACAGAACAGAGTCACCCGAAGGCACAAACAGAACAGAGGCACCGAAGGTGCATGTACAAAACAAAGGCACCCGAAGGCGCAAACAAAAGTAGAGGCGCGGATAGGCGCAGGCACCCGAAGGCGCAATACAAAGACGAAGCTCGCTTCTATAACAAAATACATGTCGATATGGCCAACATTAGCATAGCAGAATACCAAGAAACATTATAATTTAAAATTATCCAGTCACTAACTTACAGAACAGATTATCAAATTTCAAAATTTTCTATTAAAAGAATCTTTCAATCATAGTTGAAACTCAGTTTACCGAAACATTTAATGTACGCTTAACCCTTAATTTTAAAATCTACAAAATAAAGATTTTCACACAATCAAAGTATTTCCTTAATTATTTTACGAAAAACTAAAAGGTGTCTGGTCGCTTACCTCAAAAGCGGCTTCTAAGCTAAGAAGCTATCCAGTCGAAAATCGCACAAAAATCAATCGTCGGAACCTAAAATAGAGATATACGATTCTCTATAAGCTCCTCAAAAATAAAGTTACAAAAATAATATATATATACATTTAGAAGGCAAGCTTAAACAAAAATCTGAATTCGGAAAGGTTCACATAGGTCGACAATATCGGCTACAAATGTATGCAAAAAGGTCAAGATGGAGCACGAAAGAGATTTAGAATAATACATTCGACGAAACTCAATTAGCAATCAAGAGGATGATGAGTTTCGAGGATTAAAATATTCAAAGAAGCAAGATAAGATGAAGGAAGTTTTAAATAATAAACGAAGAATCTAATGCTCGAAAAGAGGGTTTTCAGATGTTGAAACATTGATATGCAAATCAATAATTAAATAGAATCAAGATGGGAACAAAAACAATATATGCCTTCTTTTAGGCATTTTGTCGAACATATAACGGACTTTCAATAACTATATAGAATATGCAGAATTTATATACCTAGATCTCGTAGAGAATACACGGTAAAAATTTAATAATACGATCAATCTATATTAAGGTATATGGAAATCAGATTTGAATGATTTTGAAAATGATCATCAAAGAAGAACATCTAACAACAATCACATAATTATCGATAAAATATAGATGCTTTCAAGAATAGGTGTAGAGACGAAAATGAAAGAAATGAACCTTCTTAAATATAGAAACGACGACGATGAAATGTCGTCGATGGCGAATCAAAAATGCCGATGGATGAGGATTGCGGCGGTGGCCGAGGATTGCGGCGGTGGCCGAGGATTGCGGCGGTTGCCGCGGATGACGGCGACGACAACGGTGATCAACGGCGACAGCGTGCGTACGGGAAAGGGAAGAGAGAGAAAGAAAGGTGGGTGGGCGGCTGCTACCAATAAGAAACAACATGAATTAGGAATTAGGGTTAATTAGGTACAATATACTGCTGAGTCCCTCAAAGATTCGAAATTACAAAAAGGTCCAACTTAATAGGAATATAAGTCAAAACAATAGGTTAAGGGTATGGGGTGTTACATACCTGTAGCAGAAAACACTGGGTAATGAAAGAACCATTGTCACGCCCCGACACCTGCCTATTTGGTCGGATTCGGGCATGCCGACAGACCGCCGAACGGACAGAGTTTTTCCTGTACGTCCTAGGCGTCGCAATCAATACAATTCACGATGTTCCAATCAGGAACAAAAATCAAGCATAGATTGCATAAGAAATTATCAAAAACATAAACAACTAAGTTATTACAAGCATTCATCAGCTTACATTTTTACATCACAGTTTCTTTTACATTCAACTTCCAAATTACAATCTACTTATTACAAATTTATTACAAGTTTGATACATTCTAGTTCTTTCCTTTCCCTATACTCCTAATCTATGCTGGCACGGGGTACTACTATCTCTGGTCTCTGGGGTAGAGCGCTGCCTACGGGGCTACGCCCTTTCCTTTCGCCGCCGCGCCGCTCACGTGCGAACCTGTAACACCTTAAAACAACGTAGGGTGAGAACCAACTCCATGGTTCCCAATAACTACGGCCACCCAAAGGAAGAGCTCGACCAACAGGTCCAAAGGAGACAAACACATGTTAGTCCAATAAGGAGATAGATATATATATATATATTTATCTTAAATATGCAACTAACATTACCATGCCTTGCCTCACAACTGTAACGATGCCATGCTATATGCAACATGAATATATATGCAACAACTAGTAGATCTATTGATTCTACATTCAATCTTGCTAACTTTAGTTCATATCATCCAACTCTAAGGTTTCTATTACCTTAGGTTTATCACATTTACGACTAGCCCTCAAGATTCTATCTACCTTATTCCAGCTAGCCACCCGACTCGGCCTCGAGTCAATCAATTGCGGATAATCCGCGCTCTGCCCGGCTCGAGGTGAAGGAACTCTCACATGCACCTCAGCCTGCAAACCAAGAACCACATCGCCCAACGGTCCGCCCAAAGGTTCGTGCACCGTGGTCAGGGATCCCCCGGTAGGAGAGAAACATGCCGCATACACCCGCAGTCGAGATCCCCGATAGGGAGAGAAACATGCCGCATACACCCTAGCGCTCTCTGTTCTTGCTCAGTCATAATCCTTGAAGTTCTTCCGGTGGGAGAGGAACATGCCACATACACTCGCAGCCCAGAACTATCGAGCTCATATGCTGCACTAGCAGCCGCTGCACTCGCAGCCGGGATTCCGGAATCCACTTTACATAACTCAAAGGTTGGTGTCAAACCCTATATTATCTACCTAACCAGGTCCAATGCACTTCCCACCCTAGGTCCAACTGACTCTAGGTTTAATACCTCAATCACATAACCTAGGTTTACTTTAACTCTAGGTCCAATTCACAACCTATGTTCACGACACTAGGTCAATGCCACACACCTAGTGTCACGACCCACGACCACCCGTCAATTTGGCCGGGTCGCGGCGCCGCCGGCGGACCGCCGAACGGACAGAGTTTTCCCTGTACGTCCTAGGCGTCGCAATCAAAACAATACAAGTGGTTACAACCAGGAACAGTATACAATCATAGATTACAAATGGAAAGATATCAACAACATAACACATCCTATGTTATTACATACATTCACATTAGATTCATTTATTTACATCACACTTTGTATTACATTCAATCTCCAAAGCAATTAAGTTATTATATCATAGATATTACAAGTTTAATACATTTTGTTCCTTTCATGTTCTATACCCCTAAGCTACGTCGACGGGGTACTGCTAGCTCTGGTCTCTGGGGATAGGGCACTATCTATGGATCTACGCCCTTGCCTCGCGCCGCCGCGCCGCTCACATGTGAACCTGCAACACCCTAAAACAACGTCGGATGAGAACCAACTCCATGGTTCCCAGTGGGTACGGCCACCCAAGGGAGGAGTTCGACCAACAGGTCCAAGGGAGGCAAATACAAGTTAGTCCAATAATCAGATAGATATGTATATCATAAACATGCAACTAACTTTACCTTGCCTTGCCTCACAACTACAATGATGCCATGCTATATGCAACATGAATATATGCAGCCACTAGTAGAATTATCGGTTCTACATTCAATCTCGCTAACTCTAGTTCATATCATCCAACTCTAAGGTCTCTATCACCTTAGGTTTACACATTTACCACTAGCCCTCAAGGTTCTATCTACCTTATTCCAGCTAGCCACCCGACTCGGCCTCGAGTCAATCAACTGCGGATAATCCGCGCTCTGCCCGGCTCGAGGTGAAGGACCCTGTCACATGCACCTCAGCCTGCAAGCCAAGAACCACATCGCCCAACAGTCCGCTCGAAGGTCCGCGCACCGTGGTCAGGGATCTGCCAGTGGGAGAGGAACATGCCGCATACACCCATAGCCAAGATCCCCGATAGGGAGAGGAACATGCCGCATACACCCTAACGCTCTTTGTTCTTGCTTAGTCATAATCCTCAAAGTTCTTCTGGTGGGAGAGGAACATGCCACATACACCCGCGGTCCAAGAACTATTGAGTTTTCAATCCTAAGATTCCGGAATCTATTTTCCAAACTTCTAGGGTAGTCTCAAACCCTATTGTATCGACCTATCTAGGTCCAATGCACTTTTCCTCCTAGGTCTAGCTGACTCTAGGTTAAATGCCCTATTTCACAACCTAGGTTTACTTTAACTCTAGGTTCAGTTCTCAATCTATGTTCTTTAACACTAGGTTAGATGCCACACACCTAGATCCCGACTTTAGGTTTACACTCAACCTATGTTCTTTAACACTAGGTTAGATGCCACTCGTTATTCATCCTAGGTTCAACAACGCTAGGTTCAATGTCATCTATGTCCGACCTATTTTTATTAACACTAGGTTAATGCCACTCGATCTACTTGATATCCTATTTGTCATATCGAGTCCATATGCACATGCATCTTATCTAACATGCTCACATGATGTTACATGCACCTAGCATACATTTCCAATGCACACATACATATCATTTGCATTATCACTAGCATGTATTCTAGCATTTCTATATCATATCATTTTGCGTGGATCTACTTAGCATTTGCATCATATTATTAACATGCATTAGCTACATGAATCAACCACATACTTTATTTATATTTATATGCATCATCATGGATTCTTAATCATCTTAGACATAAAGGGCGACCTAGTCGCTTCGGTAAACACAACCCACCTCTATTCGCGTTCCGATTGCTTGTCGACACTTGCAATCGGCCTCTCGCGGCACTCGGCACCCGTTTGGGCCCGATCTCACAGTTGCTCTCCAAGAGCGCGTCGCTTCGCTGTTTCAAGAGTTAAAGGTCTTCGCCTTGCTGCTACGGTGCTCGGGACCCAATCTCACGATTTATGGACGCCGCCTCGGCCTCCTAGACGGAAACGAAGCTCCAAATGCCCGATTCTTCAATATCTTTGCAACGGCTTGTCGGATTGCCAAACCGACTTCGCCAACGTGTTTCGTTACCTACTAATTAGGTTTATAGAGGGTTATTTGAGATCAAACCCATCTATTTACAAAAAACCCCATTTTGAACCCTAGTTTGCAACTACGGCAAAAACCACCAAATACCTTCATGAATTAGGTATCATTCATCTAGATAGCATGCTAGAATTCCTCTAAATTCATTTATAAGGTATTTAAACCAAACCCTACAAATCTACCATGGATGAGCAAGGAGGTTACCTCCAAAAGCTTACTCCAAAGTGAAGAAGAAGAAGATGATGGTGATGATGGTCCCTCCAAGCTTCTTCTCCTCCCTTTTCTTCTTTTCATTCCTCTCCTTCTTCTCTTCTTCTTTTTCGTTTAGAGAGAGAGAGAGAGAGATGAAATGGTGAGGGAAAGAGAGAGAGAGAGGTATTCTAACCCTCTCTATACACTTAACCCATGCAACAATTGCATATAAATCCCTCAACAATGCCTCTCTTGCAACAGCCCGAACTGGGCATTTTCGTGGTTCGGGGACCAGTCTCTGCATGAGGGACCAGTCCCTGAGAGACCGGTCTCTCTGCCTGGGACCGATCCCAGAGAGACCTCCAGCCCAGACTTAGCCAATTTTCAGCTTCGTCCGTTTTCGCTCCGTTTTCGCTCGTTTTCGTTCGTTTGACCTCCGATTCGTTTTAAATCGAACCGAGACTCTCCAAACATGTTTTCAAGCATGTTTTCATCATCTTTTCATTCTCGCTAATGCCGGATTTAGCCCACGGCCCAATATAGCCTTTCGGGTTCTATTTTCGCGCCTACGCGCACCGAAACGCCCGATTGCTCCCGAACTTCAGCAAACTTCACCGGAACCATTCAAATAGCTTTCCAACCAAATGTACACCGTAACTTCATGATTTTAGAAGTCCGGTACCTTACACCTAGGTTTAGTTAACTCTAGGTTTATTCTCCACCTATGTTCTTTAACACTAGGTTAGGTGCCACTCATGATTCACCCTAGGTTCAACAACACTAGGTTCATACCCGACCTATGTTCCATCAATGATGGTTCATTAATGTCCATTGATTTAGACTCCTTCCCCCTTCCTTTATACGAAAAAGATCGAGAGGGGCCCGAACCAAACCAAGAACGGAAACAGAATTCGACTCACTCTCGTATGGCTCGCCCTCGAGCCCTAGGCGGGTCTTTCCCTCTTGTTCTGTTCCCGCCACGATAAAGACGCACGGAAGAGCTATGGTATGCCCAGCGCGTGGAGGATCCGTTGAGAGTGTCCGTTGTCTCGGTAGGGAAGAGTACCTATTGTCTTGAAAAAAAAAGGTCAGTGCTACGGTCCCCTATTGTTTGATCCAATATTGACCGGGGACGAGCCCCGACTTCCATAGGTCCTTGGTTCGACCTCCCGTAGCGGTCCTTGCTTTTATTTAAGAAAGCTCCGCGGGGCCAATTTTTCGTACTTGCTCAGTCTGCCCCCCTTTCGTCGAGTGCCCCGCCCGGTTCACTGGGCTGTTGGCCTACCAAGCAAGCACTTGCCCGCTGCTCCTGCCGCCCGCCAAGCGGGCTCCGCGCTCGTTATCCTGACTCTTCTCTCTGCAACCCTCCTATTGCTCTAGCCATAAGCTATGGCAATTCCAGCTCGCACNAGCACTTGCCCGCTTCTCTTGCCGCCCACTAAACGGGCTCCGCGCTCGTTATCCTGACTTTTCTCTCTGCAACCCTCCTATTGCTCTAGCCATAAGCTATGGCAATTCCATCTCGCACCCACTCAGGCCCACCCTGCGAGGCCTGAGTGAGCTCAGCGGTCAGCCCCTGACGTGCCGGGGGTCTTTCGCTTTTGCCAGATCTATAGAGATATTATGAGTCCTCCGTCCCAGATTCCCTCGCCGCGGCCATCTGGTTCACCGGTACTACCAAAAAGTATCATGCTTACGTTAGTATGACTGATATATAAGTATGATCTCGGACCACGAAGACCCCGGTCGTGCTTCTGGTTTCCATTCCCATAATCATATTGAAAGAAACTCCTCGTGCTCTGCCATAAGAACTTGGAGTCCGTATCATGGTGGTAAGGCTGTGATTCTTGCTCAAAAAACTGACCGAACACCTTCGAGTTATTGGCTCGTACGACCCTGCAGCATTCATGAGTCGCTCGTTCAACTATCCCTTGGAGACAGGGTCGAGAAGTGCCATGCATGGTCGCCCCCCGTCCTTTCTTTCTTTCGGTCCCACCCGGGCCCCTCTAGGGTAATAAAGAAATGGATCAAAAAAGGGGACTGAAGCTACGGGCTATGCCACCCATTACTTATGAGGGAAGTCGCATTCGTCCCATCGCAAGCACCTACAATGTCATGATTACATTGGTTTACCCTTTTTTGGTAGTTCAACAGACGGTCGCCCCTCCAACAAGAAAAGGTAGAAATATGGAAACTTCTCTGCCATTTGGATCGGAGAATTTATGAAGGAAATCGGGTTTTAAATTTCCAGAAACCGCACGATTATATAGCCAAAGGGAATAGGCCGCGCCTAAAATCATCCCAAGCGCTGCTAATGTGGCTACTAAGCTATTTCTTTGGAAAGCTCCTACTGAGATTGTCCCCGATAAAGCTGCTAGTGCCAGGTGAACTCATATTGGCCAAAGTGGAAGAGAAGGAAATGGTAGGGAGATTCGGCATGGTGCTCACTGAACCTCCATAATATCTAGCAAGTCGAGTCTTATGTCGGTCATATAGAACACCAACACATAAAAAAAGGGCTAGAGGAACCAGTCCATGACTTGACATCGGTAGAATGCTACCTCCAATTCCCTGTATGTTCGATAGAGCCTAATATTCCCCCGGAGTACGCCGATTACCCCCCGAACCGTACAAGATAGTTACCACCTATCATACGGCTTTCTAACTCCACTTCTTTTTCTAGTCGTTCCGCTCTGTCGGATCTCTGGTAGTATCAGAGATCTATAACCCCTAACATTTTTGACAACACGCTTCCTGCTTCCGTTTTGAGTTGCGCATCTTTCTCCCCGGGGCATACTATAGTATCACATCGTAGACCCCTACCCCAACTCTATCTTCCTTATCAGTGAACCGGAACATAGTGCATAGGTACTCTTCGATGTTGCGAGGACGAGACGAGGTGACATACTACGATCACGTATAGAAGAGAAGTTTTGCCCTTCGGCTCGGCATATGGAATGTCACGCCCCGAGACCGCTAACAATTTGGTCCGGTCCGGGCGCGTCGAACAGACGCCGAACGGACAGGACCTCCCCTGCCCGCCCAAGGCTAAGCCAACTGATCATGTATAAGAATTTATCCAGAAAATCAATTCATAGATACACGATCACAAGGAGCACCACCAGTGCTAACAAATAAGAGCAAGATACCAGTATGAGACATACAAGTAAGTAAAGAGAGAAAGTTCTATCCATTACATTCATTCAACTTAATACATTTAATTCCATCTTTTACATTCTTCCAGAACATATGTACAAGCACTCTCAAACCTCACCCTATACAACATCTACTCTCAAACATAAGTACAGGGTGACGGCTAATGCAAAACGGTAGATAGCTAATGCAACTAGGGCGCTAGGCCCTTACCGCGATCCTCGCGCTCGCCTGGGACACTCGAACTCGGACCTGAAAAGAGTGGGGTGAGAACTATCTTCCATAGTTCCCAGTGGGTTCGGCCGCCGACTCCGCCGGTCTCCCCACTAGGTCCAAGTAGGCACAAGTAGATAAACAGATAGATAGATATGGAAAGCTGAATAGTAAAGCTACACTACTATGCCGGAATCATGTATATGTAGAATGCATGCACAACAAAGTAGATAATCAACTAGCCCGTCATATGCCCAAGAAGTAAAGCTATTTACTTGTTCATCAATCTCGTAGCTCACTCAAGAATTCGCCCACTACTCACATGGCCATCTCGACGCGTAGGGAGACTAACTCAAACTACGAATCCGAGACCGTCTGCGGGACCCCACATAGGCCATCCCTCGGGACCCCAAATAGGCCATCCCTATCCCACGGGACCCTAAATAGGCTATCCTTTGTGACAGACTCCGGAGCGCACTACTTGTGTGGAGTGACCATCACAAGTTGGGAACAGACAATGAGCATAATCCAATTCTCCTACCTCAAGGGTACCCTATCCTCTAGGGCTACTATCACCATAGTCAATGGGTTTCATATATGCTACGATTCACTTATGCCACTCGTTCTTTGTTTATTAACAACTAGATGCCACTCATGCTTTTGTTTCAACCATTGCATTATTCTTTCATCGCTGCACTATAGGATTACAAGTCTCGACCCAATCCTCATCAATCCACTATATCAAACAACTAATACATAATATGGTATCAGATAGAAAAGTATAAAGAAAGGCAATGCACAATTATCTTACAATGCATGTAAACACAAGATGCAAGGTCTCAAAATACTAAGACATAAGAGGGAGCCCGATTGCTTCGGGATGGTCACCACCCACCTCTTGGTGATGCTGCGATGGTAGAAAACTCGATCTCGCAGTCCTTGGTCGATGCTTCGACTTCTCAGGTCGATCCGAACCCTTAAGCGCTTGATTCGGCGATATCTTCGCACCCGCTCGTCGTATCGACGAACCGTCTTCGCCGGCGCGTTCCGTGACCTAGTAATTAGGTTTACGACCTATTAAAATAGATCAAAACCCTAGATTTCCAAAAATCTCGAATCCGTGCCCTAGGTTGGCAACGATGGGGAAATCCGTGGTGCGAGCTTCAAATGTGAGCTCAAACCATCACCCTAGCTTCAATAGGTTCCATTCAAACCATTTATAAGCAATAAAACCCAATCTCAAGAAATCCACCATGGATGGGTTTGAAGCTTACCTCTATTCCAAGCTCCAAGCTTGCTCTAGCTTGAAGGAGAGAGGGAAGAAGATGGTCTTCTTCTTCTTCTTGATCTTCTCCTTCCTCTTCTTCTTCTTTTCCTTCTTTCCCTTCTTTTCCTTCTCTTTTTCTTTTCCTTTCGTTCAGAGAGAGAGAAAAAGAGCGTGAGAGGGATAGAGAGCAAATGAGAGGGAGAGAGGGGTCCCCCACCTCTCATATAGGCTATTTTGCAAATAGCTCCCTCAACTTTCCATCCTCTGCAGCAGCCCTCACTGGGCATTTTTGCAGTGAGGGACCGGTCCCAGGTCGGGGAGACCGGTCCCCGAGAGCCTTCTATCTCGGGCAGAGGGAGTTTCGCGTTCGGGAACCAGTCCTTGCCTGAGAGACCGGTCCCCGGGAGACCGGTCCTTGTCCGAGAGACCGGTTCACGAGAGTTAGATTTTCGGGACTTAGCCAAATTTCGGCTATTTTCGCTGGGATAACGTTCGGGGACCGATCCTCCCCTGCCAGGGACCGGTTGCATCCTGGATCCCCTGCAAGCCTAGCCTGATGGGACCGGTCCCTTCCTGCCAGGGACCGATCCCCGAGAACAATTATGCTCCAGTGCAGATTTGCACTGCTGCTCTCGCGGACCTTTCCTTAATGCACTTTATGCATTATAATCACTTTCGGACTTTCCGAAGCTTATACACTCGACAAATAGTCGATTCTAAACGAAGTCTAATCCTCGTATTTCGAGAATTCACTTCCTTACATGGAACCTCTCAACTGCTCCCTTTATGGGGTCCTATCGGGATAGGTAGGCCCATCTCCCTCCCCTCGCCTTTCCCGAGAGGGGGCCGGGCTGTGTTTCCCCAGCAGCCACCCAGTGGCGGCAGAAAACGAAAAGGGGTGGGCATGGTTCGCCTTTTATTGTTAAGAGAGAGCTTGCCATTCTCTTATAGAAGCCCGCGTCCATGCGGGTAAAGCCCAGCGTAAGCTGCAGGGAGCACTGAGCAATGGGGGGATGAGGGCTACTCCGCCCACGGGTTGGACCACACCAGAGGCAGAAGTCCTTCCACGACAAGAGAAGGGTGACCGGAACAAGAAAGGGGAGCTAGTCGTTGGAGGGAAGATAAGGCTCGTTCTTACTTCACCTTGGTTATGGAAATGCTCAGCCAAAAGTGATTCGAGGCAGCAGCAGAGAACAGACTTATTTCATCGTCAAGACCACACCACAGGATCCGCAAGTCTCCCATATCCGCTATGCGGACGATGTGCTGGTGTTCGCGGATTGCTCTATTAGAAATGCCAGATCTTTGAATAGGTTGTTGGATGATTTTCAGACTGTATCGGGACTCTCGATCAACAGGGCAAAATGTTCCATCACGTTTTCAGCCTCGGGAGCCGGAATGAAGAGAGGCGTGTTATAGATCCTCGGGTTTCAAGAAGTTCAGCTGCCTATCAAATATTTTTGACTGCAACTTATTTCAAGCAGGATAAAATATTCCTTCTATTCACACCCTACTTGAGTTGTTTTTCAAAAGAATTTGGAATTGGAACGCGCGGTTTCTTTCGTACGCGGGCAGGATGGAGCTGGTTAAATCGGTCTTATCTAGCTTCCTTATATATATATATTTATAAATATATATATATAATATATACAGGACTTAAGTTTTTAACCTCCCCTAAAAACATATCTTTAGCAGAACTATCAGGAAGTTCTTCTGGTCGGGACCGGACCTAACTAAAAAATCTCATCAGCAGGTCTAAAACCCCGAAGGATGAGGGTGGTTTTCGGAAAGTTTAAGATTGGAACAAGGAAGCTATGGCTAAAAGATTTTTGATGCTGGTTTTTGGCAAGGTAATGCTAATTAGTCGTCTTGGGTTAAGAGAAGAGGAAAGATCTTCGCCGGAATTCTCTTTGGCAGGTGGACACGCCTAAATACTTGTTGGGGTATATATTCTCCGAATCAGAGATGATGTCATGGATGCAATTCGCTAGCAAATTGGAGACGGAACGAAGGGACGAGACAAAGTATTAACGGACAGAACCATTAGCTGCGAACAAGTCTGATTGAAGAAGAAGAAGGAGTGATGTGATCTTATCCGCTCTGCTCTTCTTAGCTCTCGAGGGGGGAAGGAGGTTCAATGCAATTGAATTGAAGGTGCAATGGAAGACGCTTGCCTCTAATTATCTTCTAATTCTATTGAAATTTGAATAATTAGAATTGAGAATTCTAAAATGAAATAAAAAAAGAAAGTTCAGGTTGGATGTAATGAAATTGCCAAATATTAGCATTAATAAAAAGTAAGAAAGCCAGGAGAGGAACATAAAGCCTACTNTATTCTACCTACTAGCATACACTTTCAACGTCTTCTTATGCAATTATCAACTAGCATGGTTCTCATAATATTAACATGCACATGCAATTCACTTAGCATTTCTAGTTCATGTCTTTATCTCATGGTAATTTATACATTTTTAGCATCTATCGCATGCATACATTTCTATCTAGCATATTTATATAATGCTAACATGCCCGTATGCACATACATATGCATCAACAAGAATCCATATTCTGCTTTGACATGCGGGGCAACTGTAAGGTACCGGACTTCTAAAACTATGAAGTTACGGTGTACATTTAAATGGTTCCGGTGAGGTTGTGGTGGAATGTAACATACCAAATTTTGAGTATAAAAGTGAAAATAAATAAAAATAGTATGAGATACTATTTTATTGGGTTTAGAGGAGTGAAATATAGATTGAAAATGACCTGTGCTGAAATCGGAGCGAAAACAAAAGATTTAGAATTTTTTGTGAGAAACGGGGCAGATAAATTAGCAGAAAATGCATAGTGTCAGAAAATTATGAAAACTGGAGGATATGTCAGAAATATTTTTATGAGGCTAGATTTAAAGTTTCATACCATTCTGACACCCGTAGAGTGAGAAATAAAATCCGACAGTTATCTGATTAAGATTACAGTTCGGCACAGTTTTCGGTGACCAAACGGGGTCAAAACTGAAAACTTAAGATACATTCTTACTCAGTACGTTAAACTGAGCCTGCCTGTCAAATTTGAGTGCAAACGGACGTTCAGAAGGGCTCCAACGACTCCGAACTACTAAACTGCTGCCCGAGGTAAATAGTGTAAAGTTGAGGGGCTGATTTGTAAAAAGGGATTAAATCCTTTTTCTTCTTCTTCCTCCCAGCCGAACACAACCCGCACACACACACAACACACACGCATGGAAAGGAAAAGAGAGAACTTCCCTTTTTCTCTCTAAATCTCTCCCAAAATCAAAGGAATTGGTGGAGATTGAAGCTTGGAGATGAATCGTCTTCATCTTCTTCATCTTCTCCCTGGTTTGGAGCTAATTTTGAGATGACCTTCTTGAACCCTCTCATGGTAGATCTCTAGGATTAGCTTTATATGCTCTAGATATGGATTTAGTAGAATGCTTAGATGCTAATTAGAGGTTTATTGCTTGATTCATGAAGTTAAGTAGTGGATTTAGCTATAATGGCATCTAGGGCTTCAAAAATGGCATTTTTGCTAATAGTAAGGTTTGATCTCATTTGACACTCCGTAAACCTATTTGTTAGGCAAACGAACGCGTTGGCGAAGACGGTTCGGCGATTCGTTGAGCCGGTGCGAAGTTATTAAAGAAACGGACGTTTAGGCTTCATTTCCGCATGGAGGGCAGAGGCGACGTCGTAAAATCATGGAATCGGATTTGAGGTACCATAACAACAAAACGAAGACCCTTTTTGCCCGAGGCTGCGAAGCGATGCGTGGTTGGTGCGCAATGGCAAGTTCCGACGGAACCGAGCACCGGATGCCGCGGGAGGCCAATTGCAAGTGTCGACAAGCAATCGGAATGCACTAACAGGTGGGTTGTGCTTACCGAAGCGACTAGGTCGCCTTCATGTTGAAGAAAATATGATTTCCTAGTTGATGCATATAATGGGTTAAATGCTATATGATGCATATAACGTAATTGCTAGATGTTGCATATAATGTAAATGCATGATGACATGAGGCATATATTATATGATGTTGACATATCATAAGAGGCTAGTTGATATATATATACATGATAGGGTATTGGATAGTCTGTCACGCCCCGCCTCGAAACCACTACCAATTTGGCACGGCTCGGCCGCGGCGGCGGACCGCCGAACGGACAGCATCTCCCTTGTCCGCCCAAGGCTCAACGACAGGAATGTGTACAAGAATTTACCCAGGACTTTAAATTCTAAACATACACATTCAACGAGGGCACAAACAGTGCCAGCAACAAGGAGAGCAAGTAATCCACAAGATATACGAGTGAAATAAAGAGAGTACTTTACTAACTATTACAATAGTTGCATTCTTTACATCATTTTTCATCCAAAATACATAGCTCTCCAAATCCTCACCTACAATAAATCTCTCTCTATACATAGGTGACTAATGCAAAAGGGAAAGTTACTATACTACCACGGTCTCACTGGTCGGGCGCGACGCCCTTGCCGCGGTCCTCCCTCTGCAGCCCTGAACCTACCACTGGAAATAGAGTGGGGTGAGAACTATCTTCCATAGTTCCCAGTGGGCTCGGCCGCCGACTCTGCCGATCTCCCCACTAGGTCCAAGTGGGCACAAGTAACAACAGATAGATAGATAGATAGATATGTATCTGAAAGCTGTAAATGCAGTAGTAGGAAAACTATGCTACTATGCCCATAATCATGAATATGAATGCATGCATCATATAATAAAGGTTTGCTACCATGCTAACAAATTCGATCCATGTTCGAATAGTAATGTTCAATGACATTTATAAACCTTTAACCTTTTTCATTTACCCAATCTGTGGCGAGGCCCTAGGGCTCGCCCATGACTCACCTTCAAATCCCAAAGTGGGGAGGGAGCTCCAAGTGCACCCAAGCCCGGGACCGTCTGCGGACCTCCATGTGGTCCGGACCTCCAAGTGGTCCTAGTCGCGCGACACTCCGGAGTACTCGACGACAATCCCCTCCATGTGGGGATTGGATGGCTATGCCACCCTAAACGCAGACTGTGAGCTAGATCTATCCTCTCCATGTGAGGATACACTGTAACCAGGGTCAACACCCAATCCAATCCTCTCCAAGTGAGGAGGCTCTACAACTAGAGTCAATAACCCAATCGAATCCTCTCCAAGTGAGGACGCCCTATACTAGGGTCAACGACTATCGCGGAATCATCGGTTCCCGACATTCATACAATGCTATTTAGTTTTCTAAATTCATTGTTCACAAGGCATTTTCTAAGGGATCCACCTATCCCTAGGTCCATCGACCTCTAGTGTTATTTACACTACATTAATGCCACTCGTCATCATTTATCATTCGGATGCCACTCGTGTTCTTTAACACTATCCACTACTTCCTATGTCATCAATACCCCCATCGGGTTCATCTCTTTTCTTTCGCACCATAGGATTCACGTCTCGACCCAATCCTCACCTATCTAAATCACCAAGCGTTCCAAGTACACTAGGTTATCAATTAGAAAGCATAAGGAATGGAACTACTATGCAATCCTACAATGCACATGAAGAGATGAGATTAAATGCAATCTAAGACATAGAAAGAAGTTCGAAAGTTTCGGATGACACCCCCACCTTTAACCAATGTAGAGGTTTCGGAAATCTCTCTTAGCGAGCTTTACGAAGAGGCTTTAGCCTTCCTCGCCAGAATCAACACTAGCCCGGCCCGATTTTGTGGAGAACTTCACGTCGGTTCGCCGAATGCCGAAATCGACTTCGCCCCCGCGTTTTGGGACCTATCAATAGGGTTTCCAAGACTTCAAATGAGATCAATCTCATACTTTTACAAAAATGTGAGAATAGAGGAATGTGACACTCAGACCCTTTAGAGAGATAAGTTAATCATAACTTTAATCCTTGCACTGATTCGAATAATATAATATCCATGATAATAGTCGAATGGTATTACATTTGAATGAGTGGCATGGCAACCAGTAAACAACCTTGCGAGTTCGGCCATTATGACTTCAGGGTGTCTTAAAAAAACACCCCTGTGCATGATGTCCTATGCACAGGGATATTCTCTTTGGACACAGATACTAGAATCATTCATTGTCCTGTATCCCATCATTGTATGCTCGCTCCACACAATAGTGCGGCTCAGAGTTAGTCACGGTGGATGGCCATATTTGTGGGTTCGGCGTCGGGTAGGGATGGCCTAGTTGGTCCCGACGGCAATGGATATGTGGGGCGTCCGCAGTACGCGTCTTGGCATTCGTAGTTTGAGTACCGAGGATGGCCTAATGTGGGGTCCGGAAGACGGCTCCCTACGAATCGAGATGGACTAGCCAGTAGATTGGCGTAAGGACTCACAGATTACTGCAAAGTGGGCCGATGAGCCTAGGTAGTTCCGCAGTCCGTAGTAGACAAAAAGTGGACCATTAGCTGAGGTGCGCAGGTGCAGACAGTCCTTCGCCTCCAGCCTGGGCTTGTATTATTCTTTTTTTGCGTACCTCGCGCAGAGATTGACCACAAGACTGAGGTCCGGGGCGGTTAGCTTCTGTAAGGCGGTGCATGAACTTTGATGACACAAACGTGTACAAAGGAAGAAAACCTTACAATCCCAATTGGATGAAAGTAGGAATCGATTGAATTACTAGTTGGTTGTATGTCTGCTTATTGCGATGACTCTCACTATTGCAGTACGCAACTGCAATGCATTGTACTTTGTTAGGTGAGTAATCTTTTACATACTATATCTGTTTATTGAAACTAACCTGCAGCTTGCCTTCTAGACTGTCCGCGGTCGAGCTTTTTCCGCCCTTGGGTGAGCGCGTACCCACTG
>NC_033626.1:6352305-6396198 GCF_001540865.1 Ananas comosus
AACTATGGAGTTAGTTCTCACCCCACGTTGCTTTTGGGGTGTTACAGGTTCACACGTGAGCGGCGCGGCGGCGTAAGGAAAGAGCGTAGCTCTGTAGATAGCGCCCTACCACAGATACCAGAGTTAGTCGTACCCCGAGTCGACATATCCTAGGGGTATAGAAATGGAAAGATCAATGTATCAAAATTGTAATGAATAATTGATGTAACAATTCGTATTAAGATGTACTATACTTGTGAATAATGATGTAGTAGCTTAGATTGCATTTGGTTGGAAGTAAAAGTAAATTGTAATTGAGAGGTAAAGTATGAATGAATGAATGTAATAACTTAGGATGTGTTTATGTTGTTTGATACCTTCCTTATGCAATCGTTGTATGTTGAATACTGTTCCTGTTTGGAACCTGTTGTAACTGTTTTGATTGCGATGCCTTGAACGTACAGGGGAGACTCTGTCCGCAGTGCAGGGAAAACTCTGTCCATTCGGCGCTGTCGGCGCCGTGACCCCGGCCAAATAGGCGGGTGGTCGCGGGCTGTGACAGCAACCTAGTCGTTTCGGTAAGCACAACCCACCTTAACTTATTCTCTGATTGCTCTAGTCACTTGCAATCGGCCTCCCGTGGCACCCATTGCCCGGTTCGGCCCGAACTCTCGCGCGACCACCCAAACGGCCTCCAATCCACGATCCGAAAATTAAAGGTCCACAGTTAGTTGTCACGAGCTCACGATTCCGTTTTCATAATTTTAGGACGTCGCCTCGGCCCTCCAGGCGAAAACTAAGCCAAAAATGTCGTTTCTTCAATAACTTCACGTAGGCTCGACGAATCGTCGAACCGACTTTGCCAACGTGTCAGAATACCTAGAAATTAGGTTTACATGGGTCCAATTTAGATCAAACCCCTACATTTACAAAACTAGCATTTTTAACCTTAGCATGAAAACAACCCCAAATAATTCGAAATTAAATGGAGCGACATACTAGAAACACTTTAGAGACCATTAGAACACTAAACATCAATGATTAAACCAAATCCTAGAAGCTTACCAAATTGTGAACGCCGAGTCGAAAGCATGCCACGCAACCGGGTGCACGAAGACTCAAACCGACGCTCCGCACGCGTTCGCAAGCACGCTCTCGGCCAACGCCGCGAGTTTGAGGGAGAGATCTTGTAATATACCGAAAATTCAAAAAATAAATATCGAACTTTAGTCAAATTGACCAAAGTGCGAGGTTGGTACCATTCGAAAAGTCCGAAGGTGTAAAAATGAGTAAAAGTGCATTGTGGGAGGTTTTCAAGAGCTAAAGAATCAAAAATCTGCATTCTGCAGGTTTTGAGCTCTCGGGGACCAGTCTTTGGTGGGAGAGACTGGTCCCCAAATGCGTGAGAAATGAGAAAGCTGAAAAATCGGCTAAGTCCTAGAAAATCAGCTCTCGGGAACCGGTCCCTGCGGGGAGAGACCGGTCCCCGAGAGACCGGTCCCTCTGGGAGAGACCGGTTGCATTGTGCGGGGACCCTAGTTGCCCGCGGGGAGAGCTCTCTGGTACCGGTCCCAGGTCGGGGAGACCGGTTCCCGAGCACGAAAACTGCCCAGTTTTGGCAGTTTAATAAAGTGAAAGTTGAGAGGTTTATTTGCAATTATGTAACCCATAGAGCTATGTATGGGGAGATATGAGATATTTCTTTCATTCTCACCCTCTCACACTCTCCTCTCTCTTTCTCTCTCTAGAAGACAAGAAGGAGAAGAAGAAAGAAAGGAAAAGAAGGAGGAAGAGAAGGAAGGAGAAGAAGAAAAAGGTGGAGAAGAAGAAGAAGGAGTGAAGTAACTCCCTCTCCTTCACCTCTAGCACAAAGAAAGGAAAGATTTGAGGTAAGCTTTGATCCATTTCATGGTAAAACCCTAGAATGAGAACCAAATGACCTAGAAATGGTTTTGGTAGAACCTTTTGAGTATTTGAAGCTTTCTTTTGCTTCCTTAAGAGATCAAAACCATAGATTGGGTATATGTGGTGAAGCTTAGAGGTGAGCTTCAACCTCTCTCATGGTAGAATCCAAACTAGGGTTTGAATTAAGCTAATGATGGTTTTTATGGAACCTTTGGATGATTTGAAGCTTTCTTTTGCTTCTCTAAGAGATCAAAGCCCTAATTTTGTTGTGGGATGAGCTAGGGCACCCAAATTTGGGGCTTTTTCTTGTGAGGGTTCCAAAGTGAAATTGACCCTCTAGAAACCTAATTCGGGATATTTCCGACGCGTTGGTACGCTCGATTTAATGTTACGAAAAGCCTATGCGAAGTTAAGAGCAAAATGGCCTAATATGGCTTCGTTTTGCCGCAGGTAGCAAACTAGGCGGCTAAAAATCCTGAGAAATTCACCGTAGCACCTAAGTAAGCTTACAAGGTGGGTGGTGCTCTCCAAACTTATTGGAATTCCCTTTATGTCTAATGTTTCACTTCTTGAGCATACATATATAATTGTTGCATGCATAATTAGGGTAATGAGATAATAAATATGTGAATGCTTGCATTTTGTGAGTTCAAGTGCATCATGAGATGGTTGAGAATCAATGAGAATGTAATAACCCTATATGTGCATGTAAAAAGAGATAAGAGTATAGTGAAGTTAAAGAACAAGTGACATAAGACATGAGGATAATGAAATATGAGAATGAAAGGTAGAGTTAGCATAAAGATTGACATAAAGAACACTAGAGCTAGTGTGTGGCATCAAAGAGAATAAACGTGTGGCATTAAAGAATGATAATTGCTAGAGTTAGCAACAAAATGTGGCATAAAGAACAATGGCTAGAGATAGCATTAAATGTAGGGCATAAAAGAATGCCAGAGTTAATGTATGACATGAATGATAGTAAAGAATGTAAAGAACACTAGAGTTAGTGTAATGACATGGTCGAAGATAAAAAAATGCAAAGAACATAAGATTGACACGATGACATACAACCTTAGAGCTAAGGGTCATTTGTGCATAATTTCTTAGAGTTAAAGAACAGATTGAACTGAACATCCTTAGAGTTAAAGATTGATCATACTCGCTATAAGTCCTTGCTCGAGGGCGGTAGCTCCCCCTCGAGCGATGCACTCCGGAATTTGTCATTACTGGGTTGGTGCTGTTCCCCAGAGGACGGTCCTAGCGGGAGGAAGCTGAGGGCCCGCGATCATGGATTTTGAGTTAGTGAGTTAATGAGGCGATACCCCCGGGTTAGCCTTGAGATTGAACGAAAGAACAAGAACAAAGAATAAAGAACAAAGAACAACGACCACGCATTCTTCATGAGTTTATATTGAGCGTCTTTATTGATCACATTGTTCAGGCATATTAGTTGTATTTGTATAGTTGGCTACTTATCTGCTTATTCTTTCTATTATGCCTGAGTTAGACCTAGTGGGAAAGTCGGTGAGATTGGAACCGAACCCACTGGGAACTTCGTTGTAGTTCTCACCCCACTATTTCCACAGAGCCGGGACCGAGCGACCCGGCGAGCGACCGCGGTAAGGGTATCGTGCCATAGACAGTGACTACCAAGTCGAGTTTTACATTTTGTAGTAGCATTTCCCTACTTCATCTTTTGTATTTGATGAATTGAGATGTAAAAGAAAAAGAATGTAATGTTTATCTCGAGAAGAATGTAATGTAAAAAGAAATGATGCAAGCAATGTAAACAATCATAAATATGAAGCTTAAATGCAATGTATGTGATCAAAAGTTGTATCATAGTACTTGTGTAGTTGTTTAGTTTCCTTTCTTTCACTCATGGCTATTGCTTACCTTTGTGTAAGCCGTTTGTGTATGTTTCCGCTAGTGCTTTTCTCTACTTGAAAATGTACAGGTGATGAGCCTTGGGCGGACAGGGGAAACTCTGTCCATTCGGCGTCTGTTCGACGTGCCCGGGCCGGCCCAAATTGGTATCGGTCCTAGGACGTGACAGATCTAGAGAGATGAGAGAGATATTTAGAGAGAGAAATGAAGGTTTCTCTCTCCTCACCATGGTGCGTGTGAGGTGGTGGTGGTGGTCGGCTGATGGAGAGGAAGAAAAGGGATCAAAATCCCTTTTATAAATAACCCCTGAATACTATTCACATTACCAGTTTAGCCACGTCGGAGCCCTTCTGAATGTCCGTTTGCGCTCAAATTTTACAGCCAGGCTCGGTTTTCCTTACTAAGAAAGAATATATCTTAAGTTTTCAATTTCGACAACGTTTGGTCACCGGAAGCTCTACCAAACTGTAATCTTTAGCAGATAACAGTCGGATTTTATTTCCCACCTTTCCGAGTGTCAGAATGTCATGAAACTTTAAATCTAGCCTTATAAAAATAATTCTGACATATTCTCCAGTTTTCATAATTTTTTGACACTATGTATTTTCTGCTAAAATATCAGCTCCGTTTCTCACAGAAAATTCTAAATCTTCTGTTTTCGTTCCGATTTCAGCACGAGTCGTTTCCGACTAATATTTTACTTCTCTAAATCCAATAAAAATAGTATTTCACATTATTTTTATTTATTTTTACTTTTATATCAAAATCTGGTATGTTACAACCATATATCTTGAGATTATAGAATCCCGACCCAAACACCGGGACTTAGTCCCAACAACCCCGAGCTCTCGTGTGCCTATAAGCCTTAGGTTATCCTATGGGTAATTCTAAATCATGGTTGATTGTCGTCGACATTTTGCTCTGATACTATCTTAATATGTCATGCCCCGAGATTCTTTTAAAAATTCTTTTTAGGAAAACTAGTGGAAAACGTGTATTTTTTTTTTTTTGAATACCTCTGAGAACACCCTGCGGACGCGCACAGACCCGCCACATAGACAAAGGATCCCCTGTATAGATGGACAGAGTCTCCCTTGTACATGCACGACATAGCAACTCAAATCATAGTCAACCACACTATAACCACACAACACAAATAACATAAAGTGTAACATACCACATCCCTCGTAAATCGTGCCGAGTTCCGTTAAAATGAGCGGAACGCGGAATTGAACGAGTTAGGATGGACCCTAAGTGCATTAGAGTTCATAAACGAAACTAAAAGGGACCCGAGAGAGCAAATCTGAAAATCTGGCTAAGTCCCAGATTTTGAGCTCTCGGGGACCGGTCCCTGAAGGAGAGACCGGTCCCCGTACGCGTAGCCTCACAAGGATCCTGAGGCAACCGGTCCTTGGTTGGTGAGACCGGTCCTCGGAAGACCGGTCCCTGACGGGCAGACCGGTCCCTCGCTGCGCAGCAGCCGAAAAACTCAAGAAGCCGAGCCCACTGGGAACTTTGTTTAGTTCTCACACCACTAACCCTACAGGTCCTAGCACGAGCGGGGCGGCGGAGGACCGAGGCAAGGGTTTGGCGCCGTAGGTAGCGGCCACCGGGGACTTTATGCATTTTGTAGTCATTCCCTTTTGTTATACATGTATCAACTTTATTTTGTTGATTTAGGAATGAAAAGTGTAAACAATCATGTATTTGGTGGATGACTAAATGTAAAAGATATGATGGTTGAATGGAATGTAATAGCTTTGTTTACTTGAATTTGGTTTAAATGAAATCAAATATCATGTGTGATGTATATTTAGCTTAGAGCTTTCGCTTCCGTTGTTGCTTGCCCTCGTGCAAGCCTTGTATTATATATGCAATTCTCTTGTTGATTGCCTATTTATACATGTTGTTAGAGCCTTGGGCGGACAGGGGAGGCTCTGTCCGTTCGGCGTCTGTTGACGTGACCCGAACCCGACCAAATTGGCGGGGATTGGGGCGTGACATATATAATGGTATCAGAGCCAAGCGGAAAGTAAAAGTCTAGGGATGACCTAGAAACCCTAGGAAATTGGAGACCTTAGGAGTTTAGGAAACGTTTAACGTGGACTTGGTTTATGCAAAAGCAAATAATTGGGTCAGGGGTAACACTTCTCTAGAAGGAAGTAGAGATGGACTAGGAGGCTTAATTGTTGTCTACTTAAAGGACCTTGTGGGGCGGCCGACCACATAACACCGAAAGTGGAAATAATTAGGCTTGTGCTTTCGCTTAATTGGGTAGCTACTTGGAACGTGTAAGAGTCACGTGTGTCGAGTGCTAATGTGTGTGCATTGCGTTGCAGGACGCGATGGCACCACCAAGGAGAGTTACGAGGTCCACACCGGCGGAGCCTCGGGAGGAGCCCGGACAGTCGGGGTCGGACGAAGTACGCAAGTTGCGAGCCCAGGTAGCGGCTTTGGCCGAGGCTATGCGAGAACAAGGGGAGCAGATTGGACAGCTCCACGAGATGATGGCGCAACAGGCGGCAGCGGCATCAGTGCCGAGGGATCCACCCCCACCGGCTGCCCCTGTAGCACCACCTCTTGCGGTGGCGGCAGCGCTAGTGACGGCTGTTCCTCCGGCAGCATCGAGTTCATCGGTTACTATTTCCGATATGCTTGAGGCCGAGCAGGAGCGTACGTTGGCGGCGCTGACGGCATTCAAGCGGTTCAACCCTCCGACCTTCAACGGCGATGTGAAGGATCCGTGGGTGACGGAGAATTGGTTGGCCGCGATGGAGGCGTTGTTCGAGGATATCTATACCCTCGAGAAGGATAAAGTTCACCTGGCAGCTCATTGTTTCGATGGGTCGGCTCGGTTGTGGTGGAATCAAGCGAAGAAAAATCGCTCGCTAGGGCATGCTCTTCTCACTTGGGAGGCGTTTTGGGAGATGCTGCTTATGGAGTACTTCCCCGAGAGTGACAAGAGGAAAATCAAGGAGGATTTTCGAAAACTAAGGCAAGGAAACCGAACTGTGCGGGAGTACGAAAGGGAATTCATGCACATGATTAACTGCGTGCCGGACTTGGTTCACAGCGATAGGGACCAAGCGGAGGTGTTTGAGCGCGGGTTGCGACCCAAGATCTTCAAGGTCATTCATGCATTCCACTTGAAGACCTATGAGGAGGTTCTTGACCGCGCGCTTTGGGTGGAGCGCGGAAATGCCATTGCGCGGGACGAACGCGAGGCATTTGAGAAGGATAAGGAAAGGGAGAAGACTAAGAAGCGACCTGCTGGTGGATCGGCGGGGCAGTCGAGTTCTAAGCGACCCACGCGACCTCAGCGATCACAGTGGCGGGGAGGTAGAAGTCAGACACAGGGCCAGATTACCTACCCATGCGTGATATGCGGCGGAGAGCATAGAGCCACCATTTGCCCGTAGTGGGAGGGGCGGTGTTACCGATGTGACCAACCGGGACACATGAGCCGAGAGTGCCCGGGCGGCGCATCCCCAGCTCCGTCATCAGCTTCAGTTCAGTACACTCAGCGATAGCTGGCGGGACTGCCACCCGCGACATCTGCTGGACGATCGTCGGCACCTCATCAGCCGGAGGCCTCTCGAGCACCTAGTGGGCGGGTGTTTGCCACTCAGGTGGAGGAGCCACCAATCATCGTTCCCGACGACGTCGTGGCAGGTATTATTCTGATTAAAGGCACTAGGGCTAGAGCCATATTTGACACGGGTGCATCTCATTCATTCATATTAGCATCATTTGCGCAAGCTCATAATATAGAGATCACTCATAATGAGGAGTATTGGTCGGTGAACACTCCCGGACACTCGATCGACGTTTACGATGAGTGCTTGGACTGCCCAGTGCAAATAGGCGATTGGATTATGCCGATCGACCTTCTAGTGTTGAAAGAAATGTGGGGATTCGAGGTAATCTTGGGGATCAATTGGCTCTCCAAGTATTACGCGGTTATAGATTGTGAAAGAAGGGTGATCACGTTCCGTGAACCCAACCAAGAGGAGTTTGTCTACCGGGCGTGCAAGGGTAAACGCTTTGCAGCCACTATATCGACGGTGAGGGCGAAAAGGATGATCAAAGGCGGCTGTAAGGCCTACTTGGCGACCATCGTAGACTCTCGAAAAGAGTACCCGGAATTGGAGAGTATTCGAGTTGTGCGGGAGTATCCGGATGTATTCCCCGCGGAGTTACCGGGATTGCCCCCGGATCGGGAAGTCGAGTTTGTGATTGACTTGATTCCCGGGGCGGCGCCAATTTCGAAGGCTCCGTACAGAATGGCACCGGTGGAGTTGAAGGAATTGAAAGCTCAGCTACAAGACTTGCTCGATAAGGGCTTCGTACGGCCGAGCGTGTCCCCGTGGGGAGCTCCGGTGTTATTTGTAAAGAAAAAGGACGGCACGCTTCGACTCTGCGTTGATTATCGCGAGTTGAACAGAGTAACGATCAAGAACAAATACCCGTTGCCAAGGATTGATGACCTGTTCGACCAGTTGCAAGGGTCAAGGGTATACTCGAAGATTGATCTGCAGTCGGGGTATCATTAGTTGAAGATACGGCCCAAAGGCGTGCACAAAACGGCGTACCATACGCGGTATGGCTATTACGAATTCACGGTGATGCCGTTTGGGCTTACTAATGCCCCAGCAGCATTCATGGACTTGATGAATAGAGTCTTCCGTCCGCTATTGGACCGGTGCGTCGTGGTATTCATTGACGACGTATTGGTATATTCTCGGACCGAAGAAGAACACGAAGAGCATTTAAGGCTCGTGTTGGAGATACTCCGGAAGGAAAAGCTTTATGCAAAGCTAAAGAAATGTGAGTTTTGGCTTTCGGAGGTTACCTTCTTGGGCCACGTTGTATCCGGAGATGGCATCTCGGTGGACCCAAAGAAAGTTGAGGCGATTAGAGATTGGCCTCGCCCGACAAGTGTAGCGAAAATTCGTAGCTTCCTTGGACTTGCAGGCTATTACCGGCGGTTCGTGAAGGGGTTTGCTAAAATAACCACTCTACTAACGTGCCTTACGCACAAAGGGGTGAAGTATGTTTGGAGCCCCGAGTGTGAGCGAAGCTTTGAAGAGCTAAAGACTAGATTAACATCTACTCCGGTACTTGCTTTGCCGACGCCAGGAGAGAGCTATGTCGTGTATAGTGATGCCTCGTACGTGGGACTCGGGTGTGTCTTGATGTAAAACGGCCGAGTCATAGCTTATGCTTCGCGCCAACTGAAGAATTATGAAAAGAACTACCCGACTCACGATCTTGAGCTAGCGGCGGTTATATTCGCGCTAAAATTGTGGAGGCATTACTTGTATGGGGAACATTGTGAGATCTACACCGATCATAAGAGTCTCAAATACTTGTTCACCCAAAAGGAGCTAAACTTGCGACAGCGGCGGTGGTTAGAGTTGCTCAAGAATTATGATGTCACGATCCTCTACCACCCCGGGAAAGCAAACATCGTGGCCGATGCTCTAAGTAGAAAGTCGGCGGAAAATTTGGCGACGCAAGTTACGCCCCAACCGGCGTTGCAAAGGGAGATGCAACGGTTTGGTCTAGAGGTTATGGCGCCGGGGGTGCCGGCAACACTTGCCACCCTGGTTGTGCAGCCAACCTTGTTGGAGAAGATTAAGGGATTACAAGCGTCGGATGAATTTCTCCAAAAGATGCGTAGTAAAGTTGAGAGCGGTAATGCCGATGATTTCGGCATTGGAACCGACGGCACACTACGATATCGAGATCGTTGGTGCGTACCCAAGGACGACGACCTTCGGAAGGCGATTATGCAAGAAGCGCATCAATCTCCCTACAGTATACACCTGGGCGGCACCAAAATGTACCGAGACCTGAAATTGCATTATTGGTGGCCGGGCATGAAGAAGGATATAGGAGAGTTCGTAGCGCAGCGCCTCATGTGCCAATAGGTTAAGGCGGAACGTCGATTTCCGGCGGGAAAGTTACAAAATCTACCAATACCCGTGTGGAAATGGAAAAATATCGCAATGGATTTTGTGACGGGCTTGCCTAGATCACAAGGTGGACACAACGCGATTTGGGTAGTTGTGGATCGATTGACCAAATTGGCACACTTTTTGTCGATCCACACTACTTGGTTGGGAGACAAATTGGCTCAAGTCTATGTTGACGAGGTGGTGAGGCTTCACGGGGTTCCGGTATCTATTGTATCAGATCGGAACCCTAGGTTCACATCTCATTTTTGGAGGAGCCTGCAAGATGCATTGGGCACACGGCTTGATTTTAGCACGGCATTCCATCCTCAAAGCGACGGTCAATCGGAAAGGACTATTCAAATACTTGAGGATATGCTTCGAGCGTGTGTACTTGATTACAAGGGCGGATGGCACGATCATATACCGATGGCGGAATTCACATACAACAATAGCTATCAAGAAAGCATTGCGATGGCGCCATTCGAGGCCCTGTACGGAAGGAAGTGTTGCTCGCCAATACATTGGAGCGACGTGGGCGAGAAAATGGTTCTTGGCCCCGACGTGGTGCGAGAGGCGGAGGAGAAAGTCCGCTTTGCCCGACAAAGATTAGTGACAGCGCAATCAAGGCACAAGAGTTATGCCGACAAGCGGCGAAAGGACATTGAGTTCGCGGTAGGAGACCGCGTATTTCTAAAGGTATCACCGATGCGGGGAATTAAAGGTTCGGTGTACGCTGGAAGTTGAGTCCCCGCTATATCGGACCCTTCGAGATTTTGGAACGAGTTGGTACGGTGGCCTACAAGTTGGCATTACCACCGAGACTCGCGGGAGTACATAATGTATTCCATGTATCCCAACTCCGCAAGTATGTGTACGATCCGGATCATATTCTCTCGTATATACCGATAGAGCTTCAAGAGGATATGACATATGAGGAATTCCCGGCGTATATTGCCGATCGGGAGGTGCGAAAGCTTCGGAACCGCGAAATCCCGTATGTTAAAGTTCATTGGTGCGAACACGATGACCGGGAAGAAACGTGGAGCTCGAAAGCGAAATGAGGGAGCGTTATCCTCACCTTTTCGAGGATCCGAAGTGAGGTAAGAAATTTAAATTCCAATCTTAGTAGTTTCGCGGATGAAACTAAATTCTAGGGGTGGAGAATGTAACATACCACATCCCTCGTAAATCGTGCCGAGTTCCGTTAAAACGAGCGGAACGCGGAATTGAACGAGTTAGGATGGACCCTAAGTGCATTAGAGTTCATAAACGGAACTAAAAGGGACCCGAGAGAGTAAATCTGAAAATCTGGCTAAGTCCCAGATTTTGAGCTCTCGGGGATCGGTCCCTGAAGGAGAGACCGGTCCCCGTACGCGTAGCCTCACAAGGATCCTGAGGCAACCGGTCCTTGGTTGGTGAGACCGGTCCTCGGGAGATCGGTCCCTGACGGGCAACCGGTCCCTCGCTGCGTAGCAGCCGAAAAACTCAAGAATTTGGCTAAGTCCTGGAACACCCACGTTCGGGAACCGGTCCCTGGTCGGGGAGACCGGTCCCCGAAGGCGAAAAACGCCCAGTCTGGGCAGACCAAAGGGAAACAAGTGGAGGGGCTTAAATGCAATTGTCATAATACTTTATATGGACACCCCTCTCTCTCCCATAGTCATTTTCACCCTCCTCTCTTATTTCCTCTCTTTCTCTCTCTAGAACTCTTGCTCTAGAGCTTGGAGAAGAAGAAGAAGAAGAAGCAAGGAGGAGCTAGATTTGGTGGATTTGGTGGGTTCTACAAGCTCTCCTACAAGAAGGACTTGGAGGGGCTTGGGGCTAAGGTGAGTTTTGGTACAAATGAGTCTAGGGTTTGGATTTTGGCTTAGAAAATTGGAGCTTTGTGCTCCCTAGAGGCTTTAGAGGCTCTTTTGAGCCATGTATACCATGGTACCCATGAGAGCACTCCCATGAGAGCTCAAAGTGCTCTCATGGTGAATCCTTGGAAGTAGTGTTTGGAGCCCTAGGATTGGTACCAAAGGTCTAGAAACCTTACTAGAGTGCTTCTTAGATGATCCTAAGCTATTGTTTGCTTAAGATTGGGATCGATTCATGGGGAAACCCTAAATGACAATATTAGGGCTTGAAAATTGGGGTTTTTGCCCTAAGATTTTTCGGGGACAAATTGACCCCGTGGAAACCTAATTGGGGGTGTCCTAAACACGTGGGACAACTCCGTTTAACGTTGCGAAAATGAAAGAGTATAGTTCATGTATAAAAAGGCCTAATATGGCACTATTTTGATTATAGGGCGCGGAATCGACTTTCGTAAAGTGCGGGGGCCTTCATATTCTACACCCACACGACCAATAGAGGTGGGGGGTGCACGCCGGAATCGTTGGATTCCCTTCTATGTCTGTTTTCTCTATTCTTGAGCATATATGTTTATATATACCCATTCATGCATAGTAGGGTAGATACATGTGGAATTTGGTTTGATTTCATTTATATGCTTCGAACGTAGTTGAACATAGCGGATGATAGAACCAAAATGGACATGTGTGATCGGACCCTCAAGTTGTGTGAATGTGAGGTTGGACTTGGACAATAGAAAACAATGGTGACACTGACATAGAAACAAAATTGGCATTGAGAGATAAACCGTTAAACATAGTTTAACCAATTATGACATCGACAAAGGTAAAGCCTTGAGAGTGGCAAGAATGAATAGGTAGAGACCTATCATGACATCGGCATTGTGACTAGTGGCTATGAATCCTCAAGTTGAGGATTGGATCGATACTCACATTACGTCTTGGCTTGAGGGAGGTCGCTCCCCCTCTAGCGGTGCGCTCCGGAGTTGGTCACCACTGGGCGTGATAAAATCCCCCCAGATGACGGTCCCTAGGGAGGTTCGAGTCCCCCGCTATTAAGGGATTTTCGGTGGTGAGTTATTGGGGTTAACAAGGTTAACCGGTAAGATTGGGTAAAAGCCAAAGCTTATTTGTGATTTGAGCATGCATGCATTTCCTATTATCGCATTGAGTATTTGAATCCACTGACATTCTTCTGCAGGCATAGTATTAGATGCATTAGTACTGGTTACTTTTCTTTCCTTGAAATACTTATGCCTGGATAGACCTAGTGGGTAAGTCGGCGAGGTCGGATGCCGAGCCCACTGGAAACTTTGTTTAGTTCTCACACCACTAACCCTACAGGTCCTAGCACAAGCGGGGCGGCGGAGGACCGAGGCAAGGGTTTGGCGCCGTAGGTAGCAGCCACCGGGACTTTATACATTTTGTAGTCATTCCTTTTTGGGTATTCATGTATCAACTTTACTTTGTTGATTTAGAGATGCAAAGTGTAAACAATCATGTATTTGGTGGATGACTAAATGTAAAAAGATATGACGGATGAATGTGATAGTTTTACTTGAATTTGGTTTAAAACTAATCAAATATCATGTATGTTACTTAATTAGCTTAGAGCTTTCGCTTCCGTTGTTGCTTGCTCTCGTGCAAGCCATGTATTATATATGCAAATCTCTTGTTGACTGCCTATTTATACATGTCGTTAGAGCCTTGGGCGGACAGGGGAGGCTCTGTTCGTTCGGCGTCTGTTGACGTGACCCGAACCCGACCAAATTGGCGGGGATTGGAGCGTGACATAAAGATCGTATGAAAACTATGATTCACATTATCAGTTATATTTAAACATTGCTAGATAAAGAACTTAACTAATCTAACCAAAAGATAGTAAACATCAATAACAGACGGATATGGAATACATCTATCTAGTATCGTCCTCATGCACTGTCCCAACCCTTACTGTCTGCATCACCTGAAAAATGGTAGGGAGTGAGAACATGTAAACACGTCTCCCCTCCCAGTGGGTACCGCAAGCTGACAAAGGCCAGCTGTACTCATCGACAGATGGAAGAGATAACTATAATCATGAACAGATATCATAAGAACAGTAACAATAGAAAAATAACCAACAATCAATGTAAGGATAACCGCTACTGTATGATAAAGTAGGAATTAACAACTGAGTATAATCAACATGTGTACCGAAATAGTAGTAGCAATGACTAGAAAGGAACTGCAACTACCAATCAATACATATAACTATTCGCTACTATAACGAACAACGAAATATATCAATGCATCAAATAGGTGAATAGTTGTCACGCCCCGAGACCCTACCAATTTGGTCCAGTCCGGGCGCGTCGAACAGACGCCGAACGGACAGGACCTCCCCTGTTCGCCCAAGGCTAACCAACTGATCATGTATAAGAATTTACCCAGGGATCAATTCATAAATACACGATCACAAGGAGCACCACCAGTGCTAACAAGACGAGAGCAAGATACAAGTATGGGAATATACAAGTACATAAAGAGAGAAGGTTTTATCTATTACATTTTTCCAAAACATAAATACAAGCACTCACACCTCGCTATACATCATCTACTCTTAAACATAAATAAACGGTAGAGCTAATGCAAAATGGGTGGATAGCTAATGCAACTAGGGCGCTAAGCCCTTACCACGATCCTCGCGCTCGTCGGGGACACCCAAGCTCGAACCTGAAAAGAGTGGGGTGAGAACTATCTTCCATAATTTCCAGTGGGTTCGGCCGCCGACTCCGCCGGTCTCCCCACTAGGTCCAAGTGGGCATAAGTAGATAAACAGATAGATAGATATAAAGCTGTAGAAACAGGTAGTAAAACTACTCTACTGTGCCCGAATCAAGTATATGATGGATGCATGCACAATGAAATAGATAATCAACTAGCTCTTCACATGTCCAAGAAGTAAAGCTATTTACCTGTTCATTAACTTCATGGCTCATTCAAGGATTTCCGCCTATTACTCATATAGCCATCTCGATACTACAAATCCGAGACCGTCTGCGGGACCCCACATAGGCTATCCATCGGGACCCCAAATAGGCTATCCCTATCCCACCAGACCCCACATAGGCTATCCCTCGTGACCGACTTCGGAGCGCACTACTTGTGTGGAGCGACCATCACAAGTTGGGAGCAGACAATGAGTATGATCTAAATCTCCCACCTCAAGGGTGCCCTATCCTCTAGGGTTACTGTCACCATAGTCAATGGGTTCCATATACGTTACAACTCATACATGCCACTCGTTCTTTGTTTATTAATAACTAGATGCCACTCGTTCTTTTGTTTAGGTACCATTCGTTCTTTTGTTTTAACCCTTGCATCATTCTTTCATCGCCACACTATAGGATTATAAGTCTCGACCCAATCCTCATCAATCCCCTATATCCAGCAATTAACGCATAATATGATATCAGCTAGGAAGCATAAGGAAAGGCAATGCATAATTATCCTACAATGCATGTGAACACAAGATGCAAGATCTCAAAATACTAAGATATAAAAGGGAGCCCGATTGCTTCGAGATGGACACCACCCACCTCTTGGTGATGCCGTGACGGTAGAAAACTCGACGCTGCGGTCCTCGCACGTCGCTTCAACTCCTCGGGGCGAAGCGAGCCCTCGAGTACTCGATTCGGCGATTTCTCCGCACTCGCTCGTCGGATCGACGAACCGTCTTCGCCGACGCGTTCCAAGACCTAGCAATTTGGTTTACGACCTATTAAAATATATCAAAACCCTAGATTTCCAAGAATCCTAAATCCGTGCCCTAGAATGGCAACGAGGGAGAAATCCGTGGTGCGAGCTTCAAACGCGAGCTCGAACCATCTATTTATCTCCTCTAGGTTCCATTCGAACCATCTCTAACCATAAAAACCCCAAACCCTAGAAATACCATTAGAGGGTTTAGAGCTTACCTCTAAGCCAAACTCCAAGCTTGCTCTAGCTTGAAGGGAAGAGGGAAGAAGATCTTCTTCTTCTTCTTCTTGGTCTTCTCCTTCCACTTCTTCTTCTTTTCCTTCCTCTTCTTCTTCTTTTTCTTCTTCTCCTTCTTTCCTTTCTAGAGAGAGAGAGAGGGAAAGAGTGTGAGAGGGCAAAATGAGAGAATGAGGGAGAGAAAGGGTCCCCCAGCCTCTATTAAAGGCCATTTTGCAAATAGCCCCCTCAGCTTTTCATCTCTTGGATCAGCCCTCTCTGGGCATTTTCGCAGTGAGGGACCGGTCCTTGCTCCGGGAGACCAATCCCCGAGAGCTCTCCATCTCGGGCAGAAGGATTTCGCGTTCGGGAACCGGTCCTTGCCTGAGAGACCGATCCCCGGGAGACCGGTCCTTGTCCGAGAGACCGGTTCCCGAGAGTTGGGTTTTCGGGACTTAGCCAAATTTCAGCTATTTTCGCTGGGCCAACGTTCGGGGACCGGTCCTTCACTGCCAGGGACCAGTCTCATCAAAGACCCCCCCGCAGCCCAGCCTGATGGGACCGGTCCCTCCCTGCCAGGGACCGGTCCCCGAGAGCATTTCTGCTCCAGTGCAGATTTTGCACTGGTGCTCTCGTGGACCTTTCCTTAATGCACTTTATGCATTATAATCACCTTCGGACTTTCCGAAGCCTACACACTCGACAATCAGTCGATTCTAAACGAAGTCTAATCCTCGGATTTCGAGGATTCACTTCCTTACAATAGTACCAACAACCAAACTAGCTGCCATATTGGTCGAAAGACCTCAGGCTACTCGCCCACTCGGCATATAATCCTAATAGGCACCTTGTAGGGCTAACGGATCAAAAGTACGACCACTTTTTCGTAAAAGAACGCCCTCTTGCTGTGGATCAGACCGCTAGTGTACGTAAAGATGCTCACAAGCTGTGATAATCGATGCAATATGTTCAATGCCCAACATCGACAGGTAGCCGAGAGAATAAACATAAGGAGTTACCGACCAATCAGGTCCATCTCTATTTAAGAGTGTCATCGACCATAAGGTAAACAATGTCAAGTATGCAATAGACCACTAGAGATGTCACCGACCACAAGATCAACTAATGTCAAATCATGTTATGTACGAATACTAGTGTCACACACCACAACATCAATTAATTTCATATCATATACTATGATAATACCGAAAATAGAAGTTCCACCGACTACTAGGTCAACTAATGTCAATACATACAATATGCTATTGAGGGGTCACCGATCACAAGGTCAACCATATCAAACCATGGAACATACAAGTAGGAGTGCCACCAACATCAAGTCAACTAATGCCACAATACGCAACATATATCTTGGAGTGTCACCAACCATATAGTCTACCAATGTCAAAACACAAAGTAGATGACTTTGAGGACATGTTTGGTTCACATATTTCAGACTATGGAATCGGAATGGAATTCATTGATTTCGATAGTTGTCGTTTGTTTTATAGGAATCGGATTCCGATTCCTATTCCACTCCGGAATGGGAATGGCCAAATCCATTTATGATCCAATCCAGCTTTGAATCCCGGATTGACTCATTCCAAAGTAAACTATTCAGAATTCTCTTTTATCAATACCTACCTCCTCTCCCTTTATCACTTTTCTCTCTCTTAATCAAAATCCTCTCTAAAAAATTTTTAATTTTCATTCCAATTTCCATTCCAATAATGAACCAAACATTTTTGGATGATTCGTCATTCCATTTTCCATTCCAAAACAATCCAAATTCCATTTCCCATTCCTATTCCAATCATGAACCAAACATGCCCTGAGTGTCACCAACTGTGAAGTCAACTAATGTCAAGGTAATCTACTATGAATAGTATAATGGATAACTCAATCATCAGGAACACCGCTCTACTACTAGATCATGACCATATAAAATAAGAGTAAGTGTAGAGCGACTAACTACGAAGTCAAGTAGTATATGAAAGCTCAAACAACATCAAATAAATGGAAGGAAATAACAAGGATAAAAATCACCGAGTAGGCACTACTTTACCGACTTTGGATCGAAGTACCCTTCTTAATCTGTCATGCCTCGGGGTTCTTTTGAAAATTCTTTTTAGGAATACTAGCGGAAAACATGTAGTTTTTTTTTAGGGGCAATTGCCTATATACCACTGAAAAGTTCCCGGTTTTCTTATTTACCCCTCTTAGAAGGCTAATATTGAAAATACCCTTCTTATGTTCCAAGTCTTTCTAATATACCCCTAGAGTTTAGTTCCGTTAGTGAGCTATCGTTATCTCTGAAAAATTACCATTTTGCCCATTCCAATATACTCTTGTACCGTAACTAACTTTTCTTATATACCCTTCATATAGTAAATACTTTTCTTATTTGCCCTTCAAATATCAATTAATTAATTAAGCACGTCGGGAGCCAGCAGATGAACGGATAAGATCGATCGCAGCTAAACCAACCTTGGTGGCTGGAGGCATATTAGTTAATTTGGATTCAGCAAAAATTCGGTACGGATATAATTCGGATAAAATTCGTCTTTTAATTTTTAAATTCGTTGAAAAATACGACTAAAAAACCGATTCGGCAGTTATTCGGATACGTGATTTATACGGGTATTATACGTTCACCAATTAAAAATTCAGGATNATATATAATTAGACGAGTTGAGCTATGATAGTTTTACAAGTATCATCATCATGGTGCTATTAGGTTTTAAGCCATTGGATCTACTTTTTTATTATTAATAGCCCTTGGATTAAACACTATTCCACCTACCACCACCTACCACCATCATCTCAACCTCACATCTCTCCATCCAAAGGCTAAAAACACACAAGCATCACCCCTATGATACTTTTACAAGTATTCTAGCCCTACTCTAATTAGACTGGAATATTATTAATAGTATCAATAACTTTGTGCTATTAAGTTTTCCGCTCTTAGATTAAAAGATGTGTGGTTAGGATGATGTGGGCCCTCTAGGGGTTTAGTAGGTGGTTGGTTGAATAGTGTAATCGAACGGATGAAAATGATAAAAAAGATAAATCTAATGGCAGAAAACTTGATAGCACCAAATGCTTAATGCTATCGATAATATCCCAGTGGGACTATATATATATATATAGAGTTGAGCTAGAATACTATCGATAGCAAACGGACTCTGTTGCCACCAATTTGTTTTCGATGATGGAGCCTTCAAATCGACGATCGGCACTGTTGAACATGATCTATACCACTTAAAGTATTTAGAAATCAAATTTTATGTTTTTTCGATATTGTTCTCTTGGGCATCAAGTGGGCGTAAAAATGAACGGCTGAAAATGAATATTCTTTAAAAAATGATGATGGGAGTTTTGTAGTCAAGATCAAGAGTATAGATCTTGTTTTAAACAGTTTAAAGAATTTTCTAACAAAAAATCAATTGATTTGGATATCTTTACGCCGTTAAACGAGAAAACACCTCATATCGACCTTTAAAATTACAAATTTTGAAACCCTTCAATCATTAGGTAAATGATGCCGAAAAGATTTGAAATTTGATTTCTAAACACTTAATGTAGTATAGATCATGTTCAACGGTGCCGATCGTTGATTTAGAGACTCTATCATCAAAAACAAATTGGTGTCAACGGAGCCCGTTTGCTATCGATAGTATTCTAGCTCAACTCTATATATATATATATAGAGTGCGGCTATGATGCTTATGGAAGCACGGGGGGCTTCGTGCTTCCACTTTGTTTTCGATGTTCGGACTTTCGAATCGATGATCGGCTCCGTTAGACTTGATCTAGAGTATTTGAAGTATCTAGAAAATAAATTTTGCGATTTTTCGATATCATTTGCCTAGTGATCGAAATGGCTCAAAATCAACGGTTGAAAATAAAAATCTTACAAATATGATGATATGACATTAAAATTTTAGATCAAAGTTATTGATCTTGTTTTATATGGTATAAAGAATTTTCTATCAAAATTTCATGTGATTTGAATATTTCTACACCATTAAACTTGCAAACGGCTCACCACGGCCATTAAAATTATTGATTTTGAGCCCCTTCGATCACTAGGCAAATGATATCGAAAAATCACAAAATTTATTTTCTAGGTACTTCAAATACTCTAGATCAACTTAACGGAGCCGATCGTCGATTCGAAAGTCCGAACATCGAAAACAACATGGAAGCATGGAGGGCTCCGTGCTTCTAGAAGCATACCAGCTCACTCTCTCTCTCTCTCTCTCTCTCTCTCTCTCTCTCTCTATATATATATATATATATAATGAGATGGAGGTCCACTGTGGACCTCCCTCTCATTCGGTCCACGAGGCCAAACTGGCCTCGTGGACCGCGCAGGGACGCGTCGAGCTCCAGCAACCGCGTGGCCGAGCGAGCCCGGCCGTCGGTGAGCCCGTCCGGGATGGCCGGGAAGTGGACTTTCAGGCTCGGGCTCGTGCTCGACCTCGGCCCCGGAAGTGAGTTCCTGTTGGAGTTGCAGAGGAGGCGGCGGTTCTCTTGCTCCCTCGGGCGAGACGGGATCGTTGCCGCAGCCCTTTTGCTCCCGGCGCCGGCTAAGGCGACAGCGGAGGAGGAGGAGGACGACGACAAGAGCGGCGGAGGAGGAGGACAACGAGAGCAACGAAAGAGGTGGTGTTGGAGGTGGAGGTGTGGGATGTGGTGGTTGTCTGGGAGGAGATGAGGCGAGGTGGAGGCGGAGGAACCAGCGAGGTAGAGGCGGAGGAGCCGGCGATCAAGTTGGAAGAAAAAGAGGATAACTTAAGGGATTAGCATAATAAGGTAGGGGTAAAATAGGTATTTTATATAGGTTTTAACTCTAGTATACATTTAACCCATGTTTAACCCGAGTTAAGTTAACAGGGGATAACTGCGCGGGGGTATTTTGGAATAACGGTGGAACATATGAGGGGCATTTTAGAAAAAAAAAAAAGTAGGGGTAGATCGGATATTTCCAGACGCATGAGGGGTATATAGGCAATTATCCCTTTTTTTTTAGCACCTTTGAGAAACCCCTCGGACGTGCACAGACCCGCCACATAGACAAACGATCCCCTATATAGATGGACAAAGTCTCCCTTATACATGCACGGCTTAGCAACTCAAATCATAGTCAACCATACATACAACCACACAACACAAATAACATAAAGATCATATGAAAAACTATGATTCACGTACATCGGTTATATTTAAACATTCCTAGATAAAGAACTAAACTAATCTAATCGAAAGATAGTAAATGTCAACAACAGACAGATCTAGAATGTATCTATCTAGTATCAGCATCACGCACTGTCCGAAACCTCACTGTCCGTATTACCTAAAAAATAGTGGGGGTTGAGAACATGTAAACACATCTTCCCTCCCAGTGGGTATCGCAAGCTGACAAAGGCGAGCTGTACTCATCGGTAGATGGAAGAGATAACTATAATCATGAACAAATATCATAAGAATAGTAGCAATAGAAAAATAACCAGCAATCAATGTAAGGATAACCACTACTGTATGATAAAGTTGGAATTAACAAATGATTATAATCAACATGTGTACTATAATAGTAACAGCAATGACTAGATAGAAACTGCAACCGCCAATTAATATATATAACTATCTGCTACTGTAACGAACTATAGAATATATCAAGACATCAAATAGGTGAGTAGTTCCAACAACCAAACCAACTGCCATATTGGTCGAAAGACCTCAGGCTAAACACATTCTGCTCGCCCACCTGGCATATAATTGTCATACCCCAATAATCCCACATCGGTTAGAAATTGGGATGTGATTGGGTATATAAGAGACTTAGACACTAGTTCTAGTAATACGAAATACTGAACCTCTTAGAGCAGCGTGTGATACAGTCCTTCTACCATGAGTCCCAACTAAACGGAGACCATGGAATAGCTCGTCAAACCCTATCGTCTACCATATGTCAAATTTATTCAACTTTAATTTCTAATATAGGAAATCCTTTCTGCTACTTGCTCTGCCCTGGCCAAGGTCCCTTTCGGTTTTATAAATAATGTAGAACTAACACTTTTATCTACCAAAGGAGATAGATTCAACATAGATGTACACCCTATTCCTACAACGAACTTGCTGCAGCCAACACCCTATTCCTATGTAATGAACTTGCCACAGCCAACATGCACCACAGTGATCCAAATGGCTAGGGACCTAGTGTACATACAGTCAAACTACAGTAACTTCATTGTAAATAGCCAAGGCACCGCATTACACACTACTTGTAGCTTACTGATGAGTGAGTAGATATCCATATTACTTCTCATGTTGGTCATGCTCGGTACTCTTATTCTCTAACAAACACCTGCACATTCGTTCCAGTGTCCCCCCACTGTTGACTCGAGACTTGTCTATTATAAAAGGGAAGTGACCTGTGCATCGATCTTACTAGATCAATCACTATCCCATGATGATCCATCGGTCGGGAGCATTTAGTAATTAACCATCAACGACACATGTCTCAAATTATCAACTTTTGAAAATGTGTCATCATCTTATTATTTTCTTGGACAATTCATAGACACATACAATATGAATAAAAATAAAAAATTCAAATTCATTAATAAAAAGTGAAATATAAATTTATGTCTTATAAATAATACATGAATGAAAATTTTTTCTGACTGTTCCATGATCAACTATTAAAACCTTCTTACTATCCACCTCTTGCTTTGCTTTTTTTCTTTTTTTTTTTTTTTTATAAATCCTCCGTCCTTTTTCTCATAACCTTAGCTTATATTTGCTGAGTTCTATGTTAGGAAGAGAGGGGGAATATGAAACTATTTAAAATGATAAATTATTTAGTCTTAAAAAAGACGGTAAATAATTTATTATCTTTTAGAAAATTTAGAATGTAGAAGAGAGAGGGGATATGAAACTATTTAAAATAATAAATTTTTTAGTCTTAAAAAAGACAGTAAATAATTTATCATTTTTTAAAAAATTTAGAATATAATGAATCATCCGTCGGCTTTTCGAAGATGATAAATAATTTACCACTTTCGGTTGAATTTTTTTCCTGTGGCGCTGAATTGGTAAGAAGAGGATTTATTCAACCGAATACTTTTTTTTTTTAAGAATTATTTTAATAAATTATAGAATATTTTATAGATTCATTTGAAAAACGAAGTCTCATCGCATTGTTTTCTTTCTTTCTTTTAATTCTCCACCCCCGGTGCGCATCATACAATCGTACGGTTCTTCGTTTTAGGTAAGAAACGCGGTTGGTGACGACGAAAATTCAGCATGAGAGGGTGAGAGCATAGGATGAGCATGACGTCGAGCAGCGGATCGACCGCGGGAAGAGTGGAAGCGGGCGAGGCGGCACGCTCAGACAAGCAGCAGCAGACAACGCCGCCGCCGCCGCCGCCGCTGCCGCTGCCGCAGGCGAGGACCGGAGGTTTTCTTGGAAGGCATCGCTTGTCGGCCGCCATCACGCGCCTCGATCAGGAGATCCTCTCCCTTCAGGTCCTTTTTCTTCCTCCTCTCTTCGTGACTCCTCCCCTCTCAACTAATCAATTTTTAGTTATTCCCCTCCTTTCTCCCTTCGCCTGCCACGATTAGTAGGTCCCCTCTCGCTGCTTTCACGGGGATTTACATAGATTCAGTGAAAAATCTAGCTCCTCTTCTCAAGTTATATCAGAAGGCCAAAACGGACCGTACATCTTTGTTCCCTTGTATGGGAACGCCGCACGCACAAGAAATTTGGATCCTCTGGGGCTCCTAATCTCCAGGGCTCCTCCTTGGGATGGCGAGACTAATAGGAATCACCTTTTTTTGGGTACGGAAGTTGAATTCTTTGTTTGAACCCCTTTTATCGGTAGCAGATGGATCAGCTGGAGTCAATCCTTATTAATAATCAATCGCCAACAGCGCCATTTTATTGACAATCTAAGTTAATATGGATTCATGTCTAATGGGGAAACATTGTTGTGACTCAGAAAAGAGGTGAAAAAGTTGTTTTGGGGCTGGTTCTCAGGAGAGAAAGGGGGGATATTTTCTCTATGTACTTCACCATGGGTTTACCCGCTCATTTATAGGCTAAGAACGTGGTAAGCTTTCCGCTAAATCTTTTGGTTCACCTAAACATTTATTATTATTATTATTATTTTTTATTAAAACACTTTCTCGCTTTAATTGAAGCTTGAAGGATTGTCTTTATTCTATACAGTAGGGGGGTTAAGATTCTTTAAATGTTTTTTTTTTTTGAGAGAGAGGTAGCATGCTTCGTTTATTTCATTAAGAAATAAACTTATTTGGAAATATGAATCAACTAGGATACGAACTTGGGACCTCGGGTACCAACCACCAAGCCCTTTGCCACTTGCTCTAGGGACGGTCGGTCTTAAATGTTATAATTACATGAGTGAAAAAGAAGAAGATTCTTATATGGTAAGGCCAATGTTCTAAAAGGCGATATGCGGTATCCCTGCAATTTACCTATATCATAGCGCATATGCGGTGTGCCGGCGCATATGCAGATGTATATGCGGTCTATCTTGTAAAATATTAATAAAATATTTTTAGGTATTAAAAATATACATAAATGCTTCCTAACAAAGCTAAATAACTAAAATACCAATTCAGAATTCACATATTAAAATAATTAATTTTAAGTAAAGGACCTCATATGCTCACTTGTATCTCTAAACTAACAATTAATAATTTACTCTTAATTGTTAAATTAATAAATAAGTAAAATTTTGATGAAAAATCGTAAAAAATGTCAAACAAAAAATCAATATTCTTAAAAGCGGTATGCTAAAATTTTATGAAGAACAATAATTTTTTAAATAAATTGTCATTCACATCATTTAAGAGGCCAACACCTAAAAAGAAAACTTACTATAATGGTATCTAACAACTACAAAATTATTCTTTAGCATTTAACTATGTTCCAAAAAGCGGTCCATGCAGCCGCATATGCGGTTCGGACAATAAACCTATGGAGTGCAATATGCGGTCATATTGCATATACGGCAAGCGCTCTGATGTGGGCATTACTTAGTTTTCATAAGTCTTTTAATAAATTTCTGTCCTATCATCCTATGTTTCAATTGAATAACTCGAGGTTAACCCAACTAAAAACATACCTACACTAAACCCTTCTAAACCTGAACCGAAACCTGAATTTTGAAATTCAAATAGGAGAGGATTAAGCAACAAACTAGTCAGAGAAATTGTAGCAACAACCTGAACTTTGAAGTTCAGATTCAAACCAGACTGATGCAGGGGAAAAGTTTTAGAAATCAAAATCTTATGTAAAAGCAAAATCTTATAAATTTGAAACTCTCTATGGCAACTATATGCTTTGTCACGGCGAGACTTAAACACAGATGCGTAAAAATAATTTATGAATAATGAAAATCATAAACGGCGCAATAAACCCCAGATAAAAAGATTGAATTTAAAATAGAGAACGAGATGGAAAGTTGTACCGTCAAAAAAAAATCCGCAGTCGAATTAGAAATCGCAAGCGCTGAACGAAAGTCGCCAAATTCCTAAAGATTTCTTCAACGCCCTTTTTCTACCGGAGTACCATCATGCATCGGTCGAAGGCGCGATCTCCAAGAGGTTGATATTAGGGCCGAGGTGAGCGTACGATCGGAAGATGAGAACGACGGCTAGGGCAAGCGGGGTCCGTAAACGTCTTTCTTTTTTTTTCTTTGACGTCTCTTTTTTTTTCCTTCTTTGACGTTTTTTTTTTTTTTTTTTTTTTTGGTTGAAAGACGTACGACGGAACTAAGGAATAAGAATCTTAATGGACCGCGTTTTCGCAGGTTTGAAACCGTTAACAAAAGGATCCAATAAGCTTCTTTTTCCCGTTTCTTGCTCAAACAACGTCAGAATTTCGCAAACAGATAGTCGATTCGAAGAGAAATAAAAGACGGATAGAATAAGGGACTCACTCCCTACGGACTCACTCCGGTCGACGCGAAATCGCGAAGGAAAACATCAGAGAACCTTTCTCAAAAAAGTGGAATTTCATAATAATTAATGTCTGTCTCATACAGATGGTCGGGGTCAATTTATAGAACTTTCTACTAACAACTTGAAACAAACTAATAACCAACTGATAACCGGTCTTATCTAATACCAATATTCAAGCTAATCTAAAAATCTAAAACATAAAATAATATCTCAATAACTATAATATCTAAACCTATCCTTATGCAAATCCGGCTCGACCTCAAGTCGCACTCAATGTTTGAATCATGGTGCGATATCGTCATCAAGCCAGATATTGGGCCTTCGACGACGGCGACGGGTATAAGTCTGAAATGGGGCCCGGTCCGCATCACAGACGTTTATTGGGATTTCAAGGAGAAAATTCAGCTGTTAGAAAAACTGAATTAGATAGCTATAAAAGAGGGGTGTTGGCTTCAAATGAAGGACAGATTTGATAGCTCAATCCTCCAGAAAAGGGACTTTTTTTGCTACCTCTTTGCTGCCCTGTTTGAGGTGCTATCTTCTCCTCAAATCTGAGCCTAGGTTGGCTCATTCTCTTCTTCTCCACTTGAGCCTGGATTAAGCCATTCCCCCTCTTATGACTGCTGCCATTATAGCCGGATGTCTCATTCTGAGTTGACAGTTGAAACGCCGGCTTTCACTATTTCTTTAAAAGATGCTTTGGCGTCCCTGTTCGATGCTAATTTGCTGTTGAAAACCAGTCCAGAACAAGAGAGGAATGGAGTTATTTGCAGCTGAAAGGAAATTTGAGGCTTCTCATGGTCTCAGGCTGAGGTAATAGCTGAGATAATAGCTGAGAAATCTTTCCAGAAACAAGAACCTAACCCAAAGCTCTCCACTCCCATTTGAGCCTGCCTAAATCCATTTGAGACCCCTCGCTTGGCCTAAACTTTCACCCTGTGCTCAACAATCTGAACTTATGTAATTAAAACTCTGGACTGAAGTTTATTTTGAGACTAGTTAGGAAGTTCTCTTTGTTGTTTTGCCAATGACTTGTTGCTCAAAATAAGTTGTGATTTTATTTACGTTTGGCTTTGATTCCAATAAATATTTGTACATTTTCTTGTGATTTAATTAACCCTTTCAGTTTCTGGTTCAGTTGAATCAAGTTGGTCATTTTATTTATATCAAGTGGTTCTCCAAGTGGCTTAGAAAAAAATAAAAAAAAAAAGGAAAATATTTTGTATTCCATCAAATTGGTATCAGAGCAAGTTCTGGTCCACCAGCTTGCATTTACTTTCATGAATATAATTACACAGTTGCATATTCATATTTTTCTTACCTTCTCACCAATCAAGGGTCACCTAGTATTCATAAAAGCTGCCATGTCAACCTCCAATTCTGGTCAAAACCAAATTGGTAATGACTAGGGAGTTGCTATGAAAGGCAACAAGAATTAATCATGCAACATCAACAATCTTTGAATCGACTAGAAGCTAGTGTGGTTCAGATCAGAAACATGACCTGAGCCTTCCAATTCAGAAACCAAACAGTCCAACAACCCCTTGGGGTGATAGGCAATCTAGGGGAGCTTTACTTGAAAAAAAATTCGATTGAAGGATTAGATAACCCAGACCATGTCACAAATGCCCAAAATGAATTCAACTGAAAGAAACCATAGGACTAAAAACAGGTGGGATCAGGGAATTAGAGTTAACGAATGTGACTTTGAGGGAAAAGTAAATCCGGAGGCAAGGTTTAAAGTGCCACGGCACGGGGGCGTGCCATTGTCTGCCTGGCACAGTACGGCGCCGGCACGCTTCCGTGCCGACACGTGATACGCATGAGTGCCGATGGATACGCACGACCTTCTACTGGCACGCTTTGGCACGGACTTATTTCAATTTTTTTGGTTCCAATAAGCTCTTATAATGTTATTTTAAAAAATTTAATCAAATAATTATGAATATTTGCTATATATAGCTTACTATACTTATCAATTAACATATTTGTAAACTTTTCTGTATGTAAAGTACAATTATATCTAATGTAGAATAGAAATTTTTACAGGTTAGAATTTTTAAAATGCAAAGACATCTTTTTTTTCTTTTTTTTTGACCATATTACAGTCTTTATTTTATAAAATACAAAAAAAATTAATTTTAAAAATTATTTGAAAAAAATATTTTAAAAAGTATTTGAAAATTTATTTTTTTAATTAATTTTTTCAAAAAATAGTAGATCTATCAATAAAATTAAGCAATAAATTATATGACATATAAATTAAATAAATTTAAGTACGAATTGATTTAATTTAGTTTTTAATTTTATCAGTATTTTCAATCTTTTAACACAAAAATAAAATTTTATATTTGATGTGGCTCAAATTTGTTTATTGAGTTCGATTTTGTTCTCTTAATTTGCCAAAAAATTCGCAGTGCGATAAATTTTAATAAAATAATTTGTGAAGGAAAAAGAGATATCTGTGATAGAAGCAAAAAGCTCGGACAAATCTTTTGTCTGTATATTGATAAACAAAAAAAATTAAATTATAATTTTTTTGACTTACCTCATAAGTAAATTTTCGATTTGCAATGTCATTGGGGAGGGGCGTGGGGTATCTAGAATGCTTTGGATATTCCAAAGAACAAAACAAAAGAAAAAAAAAAACAAAAAGCAAAAAAAAAAAATAGCATAGTGCCGGCACGGCACTGTGCCGTGGCACGCTGCGCCGTGCCGCTCTATCTCGTGCGGCACGGTGTTGCGTGCCGCGGCACGGAGGGGGGTCCGAGACCTCTCCTGTACCGTGCCACCTTCGGTACGTGCCGCCCCGTGCCGTACGGCATGGGGCGGCACTTTAAACCTTGCTTAAAACCTTGCTATCCATCCTTACCTTCATATAGTAAAAGCTCGTATGGCGAATCCATACCTTCATATAGTGTTTACACTGCATACCCACATTATGATTCTTCTATTCCATACCATCCTTATTCTTATGATGTTGCAGTCCATATGCCAGTACAAGTGACTGTTGTTTATTAAATCCACGATTCAGTTGCATATGCAGATTACGTATGACGATACAATGAGATGTACCAGCAAATAGTGATCGGGTCGTTGCTGCTCCAATTGATGTGGGATGGATTGAAATTCATTCTCAGTGCCATGAATTGATGAAGTAGAAGAGTCAAATGTAGAGTATGCATCAGCATCGTAATCGTATCTTTCTCTATTAAAACCATGGTGATGTGAGGGATATGATGATACCGAAGTACACTATCAAACTGTGAGCACGTATCGTCATCCATTCATGGCTATTCGATTGACACCGGTTCCAAGCCCTCTCTCATCTTCTATAATTTTGTTATGAGGACCTATTACCTGTTCTGCGATCATATACCACTCCAGATGTTTGACGTGGTTGAGACCTATGATCAGCATCTCGAGTGGCATGAGTGAGGTTTTGCTCTTCAGTAAATATAAGAACTTTCCCACCCTCCTGTTGTTCTGAGTAGCCCCATTGCTATTGGTGGTATCATCATCATCATCATCACTACACATCTTTGGATTGTGGTAATCCAAAATGTGTTGGTGTTGATTTATCGCTATCATTATCAAGCGGGAGTGCACCACCTGCATTTAATAGATCCACCGATGTCATACTTTTTCTACCCTTACCAGTTCCAACTGTTGTTGAAGGCTTGTTTACGATAGACGATGTCCTTTCTTTTTCGGATTGACTTTTGAGTACAATTAGGCAACCATGTCCAGGTCTCAGCATAAGGTGCTCAAATTCTGCATCAGAGTCATCTACAAGATTTTGGGATTCTTCGCCTAAAGTTGCTTGTTCTTGCACATCACCCCACTGATTCTGAGACCTTCGTATATTCTCGTCACCCATTTTTCTATGTCACTAACTCTTGCTTTCTCAGCAATTATCTTGAATGATCGTGGTGGATTAATTCTTTCTATTTTGTACCCAATCAAATGCGGGATCTGATTCATCATTAATAAAGCTTGCATCTAAAGGATCATTTTTATTTCTTATTATACTCCTTTTGCATGCATCTTAAACGGAGCCTCATATTACAGTGGACATAAATTAGCTTGTCTAATCATGCATATGCTAATTGATTACACACTTTAGTATGTATCTATGCGAATGTACTCCAGTTACATTTTGCATCCGCTAGACGTTGTTTGAGATAAAACACGCACATCAATCTTCTTTAAATGCTTTGCTGATCCACCGTATTGTAGCCACCATTTAGATTTCCATTTAAAAATTAAAATCGTATCAAATTAGGTTTGTCGTTAGATATAAAATGTCTAAGTTATTGAGTTACTGGGATCGGTGTTGTCTCTCGTTAATTGCACCCGTTTCGCCAAAAGTACCAGAGGATTCATGAAATATTTTTTCTTTATTATGATATTATAATAATGAGCAATCAGTATGTTAATATATAATAAATTAATAATACATTGAAAAAGCAAGTGTACCTTATTTATGGCTTGGATTCCTCTCCAATCTATTGATGACATTTAATGCCCTCCAAAATTCATCATCAAACCCATGATTATAACGATGGTGGTATGATGAACTAATATAATAACCTATCATTAAGAAATCACTCCACCAATGCAAAAATACAATTGAACAATCACTAACAAATAGTTTTGTTATAATTTTGTAGCACACTGAATCTTAGCAAATTGCAAGGTTTCAGTGTAGGAATAGTGTTTTGAACTATTCTGGAAGTTTTGAGGGTTGTCTGGAGTGTGTTGACTTGTTTTTGGAGCTAAGTAGGCGCGAGAACGGGTTTTCGACATCAAAATCTGTAAATTACAGATTTTTGGTGTTGAGTACTGGTACTGATTTGAGGTACCGGTACTCAGTAGAGTGCCGAAATGGGCAGCTCTCGGATTTTGCGGAACCAGGTTGTGAGTACCGGTATAAAGCCGAGTACCGATACTACATCGGGCAGGTACCAGAACGTAGTAAAAACTAGAATTTTCAATGTTCGGGTTTTGCGGAACTAGACCCCTGATATCGGAACTGCCGAGTACCGGTACTCCAATTCATGTACCTGTACTCAATGTTGCAGAGTCTAATTTCGTGTAGTATGCAATTTCTGAGTTTTTGAGGGACCTAAGGGAGATTGTTACATAATGTTGTATAACCTCTCATCCCCTCACTTGTTTCCTCTTGTGCTCAGGCTAGAGAGAGAAGAAGGTGAGTGCTCACTCTCTCTCTTGAATTTCTTCCTTCAAACCCCCAAATCTTGGGTTTTTATCTCTTTTTTTCTAGCTTCTTCATTGAAGCTTGCATCTTGGACCTAGAAGGGAGCTTGGAAGTGAAGAAGAAGCTTGTTTTAGAATTAAACTCCAACCCTAGCATCTCATAGCTTGGTTTGGAGCTCTTATTGAGGTTAATAGTCTTCTTGCATCATCTAATTGTGTGTTTTGCAAGAATTTTGGAAGAAAACATAGTTTGGAAGAAACTAGGGTTTATTTGGGGTTTCTTTATTTTGAGCTTTTGTGATTGAATTGATGGATGTAGAACCCTCTTTTAGGTTGGATTTGAAGCTTCTTAGCTTTGGTTTGGACCTTGGACAAGTTTTACTTGATCAAAGGTAATTTTCATCTATTTTCTACTTGATTTTTGGTGAATTTCGTGGCAAGCTTTTTAGAAGTTTGTAACCCCTTAAGAATTTTTCTTAGGGTGCTAGAAGTTTAGTGGGCAACTTCGTTTGAAGAAACGAACAAGTTTCAAAGAGTTTCTGGTGGGTTTGACCTCACCTAAATGGATAAACTCCTTCTATGTCTCCTACATGGTTTTAGGACTTATTTGATGCATATTTACGCTAATCATGATATGATAGAATTTTTGGATACATGATGCATATAGGTTATGTATGAAATTTTGTGTACTCTATATAGTAGAATAATGCCATATTTGATGCTATTTCCCACGACCACCATGCTGTCGACATATAATAGCAAAATACGGAAGCTCCCGTCATCGTATTCGTAGAAATATGCACAATAATCCACCTCAAGCTTATCAAAACCCAAACTCAAAATAAGGGAATCAAATTGCTTGTACCAACAACTTGGTGCCTGTTTCAAGCCATACAACGATTTGTTCAAGCAACAAACCAAATGCTCCCTGCCTCTTTCGACGAAGCCTTCTGATTGCGACATATATATTTCCTCCTCCAGGTCACCACGCAAGAAAGCTGTTTTTACATCCATCTGCTCGAGCTCCAAATCCATGACTGCCGCGATTGCCAAAACGACATGAATAATAGTAAGCCAAATCACTGGTGAGAAGATCTCATCGAAGTTGATCCCTGGCTTTTGAGCATAACCCTTCACTACCAATTTGCCCTGAACCTCTCCACATTCCCATCCGCATCCTTTTTCACCTTAATATCCACTGGCATCCAATCGCGTTCCTTTCCTTCAGCAAATCAACAAGTTCGCAGGTCCTATTCTTCCGAAGTGACCCTATCTGCTCCATCGCGCATTGCCACTTTTCGGCATTGGTCGACTCACAAGCCTCCTTATATAAAGTTGGCTCATCTTTCTCCACCAAAGTAACATATGCACTAACATGATTAGCAGGAGTAAATGAAGTAATATAGTCATCATACCTCGTAGGAGGTCTAATGACCCTCCTAGGACGCCCGGAATCCGCTGGTGGCTCCACCAGTGAATTTGTATCTTCAGATGATTGCGGAGATTCCAAGTCTGGTTCATTATCAACCACCTTATCGTCTTCCTGTGCTTGCTAAGCTTGCACCTCATCGCGTGCTTCAAAGAACTCAATTGGAGCCATAGCCTCATCATCTTGCTTTTCCTTGGTTCTTTGAAAGGACCCTTCGTTGAAGACAACGTCACGGCTTATGACGATCTTGTGGGTAGTAGGATCCCACAATTGATACCCCTTAACACCTTTCGCTTAGCTGAGAAATATGCACCTTCGAGAGATCTTATCCAATTTTGACCTCTTCTCCTTCGGTATCCACGCATAACGTCACAACCAAAGACACGAAGATAGGAGTAGTCAACGGGCTTGCCGCTCCAGACTTCTTCAGGAATTTCCAAACCAAGTGATTTTGTTGGCGTTCGATTGATCAAGTAACAAGCCGTGCTCACGACTTCCGCCCAAAATCTCTTGTCGAGTTTTGAAGTACTCAACATGCTCCTGGCCCTCTCCATGAGTGTTTTATTTAACCTCTATGCTACACCGTTTTGCTGCGGTGTATCGGATACTGCGAGGTGCCGCTTAATTCCATGTTCACTACAAAACTCATCAAATTCTCTTGAACAACACTCCTCTCCGTTATCAGAATGTAGGCACTTAATTTTTAAACCCTTTTCATTCTCCACAAGAGCTTTAAACTTCTTAAAAGTTTCAAACACGTCGGACTTCCTCTTTAGGATATACTCCCAAGCCTTTTGAGAATAATCATTAAGAAAGAGAACAAAGTAAGAACACCCGCCCAACGAAATATCGGGCGACTCCCAAGTATCTGAATGAATCAACTCGAGATGTGACTTGCTTTTTTGATGTGATAGAGAGAAGGATAACTTTCGTTGCTTCCTGTAGATGCAAATTTCAAAGAAATCCAATGGCGCGGACTTGTAACTTGGAAGAAGTTCACGGTTAGATAATACCTGCAATCCGCGCTCACTCATGTGTCCCAAACGGCGATGCCACACCGTCGGAGACTCCACCTTCACGCTTGCAGCAACCGCTTCTCCTACTTGAGTCTCGCCCACAAATCTATATAGGCCATCTATTTGCTCTCCTTTAATCAACACCAAACATCCTTGAGATACCTTCAAATGATCCTTCTCGCCGACGAGCCTAAGCCCTTGTTTGCAAAACATTCCAAGTGATAGAAGACTTTTCCGAAGTGCAGGAACATGCCGAATATTAGAAACCGTCTGAACAACACCATCAAACATCTTGATTCGAACATCTCCTACTCCAACCACCGGACATGTCGTGTTGTCACTCAAATAGATAACTCCACCATCCCATGGTTTGTAAATATGAAACCATTCCCTATAGGGAGTTATGTGGAATGACGCCCCCGAATCCAAGATCCAATGATAAATAAGATCGGATCTATCCAATGCGGACAAAGCATCTCCGTTCTCTGAACTAGCCGACTTAGCATTCGTTTCGGCTACATTACCTTGGAAGTTGCTTGAATCGGATTTATTATCAACTCCTTTAACCTGGCAATCCTTCTTCATGTGCCCCAATTTTTCACAATTCCAGCACTTTACTTTCTTTTTGTCCTTGGACTTTGATCTTGACTTCCCTCGATCACCACGCTCCCTCTCAAAGGGTCTTTCCCGTGCTATTATAGCCTCCCCCGAAAAGCTTCCTTGGCTAGACTTTCGCCTCATCTCCTCCGTAAACAACGATGCAACAACCGACTCCATCTTAAGGGTTTCAACATGGTTCAAGTTCATAATCAAATTATCCCAAGATTCCGACATCAAACAAAGTAAAATATTTGCCTTTTCTTCTTCATCAATTCTCACGGCTCACTATGGAGTTGAATGAACTTAGATGTTCTTGTACGGGTGCCCCGTCCTTCATCTTTAGACTGTACAATTGCCGCCTTAAGAAGATTTTATTCACCAATGACTTCCCTTTATAGAGATTCTTCAATTTATCCCAAATCCTTTTGCGGTAGTCTTGGTCTCCACATTTCAGCACCGAATCATCTAGTGCCAAATACAGATTTGCCAAAGTCATCTTGTCTTTCTCTTCAAATAGCTTATCCGTCATCCCTTCCGGCTTTTTCTCCTTTCCTTGCAGGGCGATCTCACAAATATCTTTAATCAAGACTGCTTGCATCTCAAGTTTCCACAATGCGAAATTCGTTCCATCAAATCGAAGAACCTCATACTTCGTCGCTTTAATTTTTTTCCACCATTGTTTCACCGTTAACGTACTACAAAGAACCAAACGCTCTGATACCAATTGAACGGACTGGCCGTGGGGTTACGACCACACCTCAAACCCACACGGCACGGGCGCATCCGAAACAGGATCTTTCGTAGACGTAAGAGATGAGAGCGATCGTAGAAAAAATAAGCACGAGGATAACAAAGCAATAAAGAAAATAAGAGAACACAAAAACATAAGATTTACGTGGTTCGGTCAACCATGAGTCGACCTACGTCCACAGGAAAGCCACCTCAATGCTTTCTTCGATTAATCCACGGCACAAAAGTACAAAGGAGTAGATTGGATTGCAAAAAATTCTCTCTCAGGAGCTTTCCACGTTTTCCTCTCAACTAGGGTATTTTCAATGAAGCTTATAATCTAAAAGCTTAATTACAAGGGTTTATATAACCCTAAAATCCTAATTCTAGTAAGAAACAATTTTCGCCTTCTATCCAAGTCTGATTCACATGTAGTCATTGATATCCTTTTAGGAATACTCTTTAAAGTGATTTTGGACTATTCTTAATCTTTTGGAACAATATTAGATCCAATCAGAGTCAAACTCTGCATATCGACTTGGAACATGGCAGAATTTAAGTGTCATGGCACGCGGTCGTGCTGAAAACTGGCCGGCAAGGTACAACACGATGCGTTACGGGCGGTGCCGATATGTGCCGGTCGCAAAAAATACATGCATGCCTACACATAATAGTATGAAATATTTTTTTTCTTTAGCACCAAAATACTCTAATTGCTTATTATGTATCTAATTAAATCTTTTGAACTTTATTGAGAAAATTACTTATTTAATTAAGCTATGTCATCGGCATAGGGACTATATCGTGCTAATATTTTGTTGGCACGATACGACACGGTACATACAGCCCATGCCGATGTGTCAGAGTCCTTTTTGGTTGTCAACGGCCCTGACTTTGTCAATAGCATTGAGTCTGTAAAGAGTCTGTAAATGTTTTGTCGGGCACGACGTCGACATAGGATTTTTCTTGTTTGGGATGGGCATTGCTTGTAAATTGGCATCCGGTTGGCTACCCGCGGGTTCGCTCGTGCTACGCATCCAAGGGAACATAGGTATTTCGCTAACAATGGCCGCTTATGCAACGGATTGAGCCGGATGCGTGTCGGACATGGGTCGGCGGCCTATTTTCCCATGGGTGTGCGGAGGGGGGAAAACGTACCCCTCGGTGAGCACCTTTGTACCCTCGGGGTGCCAAAGGGGTGGATGCCAATATGGGATAGTACGGGAAGGTTGGGTGATACGTATTAAGTGAGCCGGCTTCGCTAGATGCGGAGTGTCTTAGTGATCATTTTGCCTTCATCGGCCATGCCCGACCAAGTCGAGTCGTGTGCTTTTCGCTTGTAGTCCAACTTTTCGTTATCAATAAAATACTCGTTGTTTGTACCAATTTGCAGGACCCCTTTGTGTGCTTTCTCTCAATTCTCGGTCGTTGACAATTTGCGAAATTGTGCCTCGGGACAGATTGGCTGGCTCGTTTGTGCAGGTGACGAACGAGCGCCGCGCGGGCTTTTCGACAAGAAGTCATTAGACCTGTGTTAGATGGGCACTTAAATCCTTGTGTATAACTATAAAAGCTATAGAGAATTATTTCATTTACAGAAAACTGTAAATGATATCAGTGTTAAGCTTACAGCGCATTACGTGCTTCACGATCATTTAAAATGACCTATGAAGACCTCATCATGCTCCATTATATAGGATTTGTTCAATTCCGATGTAAGATGCCACAAAGGGGAGATGGACAGAGAATGACCAAACAAGAATTCATTGGCCTTACACGCTGGATGATACTGCTGACTATAGTTGGATGCAAATTGATTTATATATCAGACTTTTGTATCTATGGCATGTTATCCCTGTCATTATATTTAATTTGGAAAAGGATGCAAGAAAACTGTGTTGTATATCTTTTTTAATCTGCTAGCAAAGGGAGTTACTCGTACATTTTGGCTTGAAATGTTAGTACAAGGTTTACCATTCTCTCTTATGGTTGTTCATTAGTACAAAATTGGAGCACTAAAATATCAATACTGATTTCACGACATGCATAATATGGCAGATAAGTTCCATCATGAGAGTTTGTCACATAATTCCTGGTGTCCAAACTAATATATGTTGCCCTTAATTATATAATAATGGAGATGTTAACTTTTCTTCAATAACTGTGATTTTAAATTTCGAGTCGTCCTTCAATTACTGTCTCGGCTTCAAGTTTCATCTCTTTTTCTCTGCTTTTAATGTAGGAGGAAATAAATGAACTTGAGACCATGGACCCCTCATCTGCTGCATGCCAAGAGTGAGTAAATCTGGTTTTGTGTACCTGATGTTTTATTTCTATGCATATTCTCAGTGCTAACGAGGTAAGACCTTATTCTTGATTTTGTTTGTAGAGTTCTCTTAAGTATGGAAGGAAAACCTGAGCCGCTCCTTCCTGTGTGAGTAGTAACTTTCAATAATTCTGATGATCTTAGAAAAAAAAGCCATTTTGAAAAAAGGAAATTGGACAGCAGATTATCAGTATACATGTTTTTTTTTCCTCGCACTGTAACAATGTTGGTAATGCATTGGTGATCTTATTGATATTTTGTCAGCACCAGAGGTCCAGAAGATGTTTCGTGGGATCGGTGGTTCCAGCGTGTTCGTAGCTCTCGTGGTCACAAGTGGTGGACACACAAAGGTTCTGATTTTTCTTAATGTCTTGCAACAAATCAGGTCACAAGAACTTCAACTGCTTTCACATATGGCTAGTTGAGAGAGCACATTTTGTATGATAGTTTTGGCAACTACATACTTCTGTAATGTCGATTTACGGCGGCTCTATGTTTAGTGTAATATTGCACGATCGCTTTTGAGTCTGGAGTTGTTATTGGTTGAAATATGTGTGACAAGCACTCACAGTGATTTCTCCTGGAAAAGTTAGTTGATTCACAAGGCTATCAAATGGGATCTACTATTCATAATTGCTTGTGTTGTCGCATGTTTTACAGGCTTTGTCGGAGCGGCAAATGATATGTATCTTGTGTATTTATTTCTTACAATTCATTTGTGTTGGCTTAAAACAGCCAGCATCCTATCTTATGGGGGGAGGCCAAATTAGGCCGAGTCATGTTAGAAATGACGAAAGGCTCGTTGGGCTGAGACGCTCGAGATTCGTGAACGTTGTAGCTGTATATTTTAAGTGTATTTGTTGCATATTTTTTAGTAGCTCGAGTTTTTGAAATTAATGCAAATTTTTGTATCCGAGAATAGTTCTCTGGTCTCTGGAATAAATTGATATAACCTGGTATAAGTGTGGAATTGTTGTTCTATCATTTTTCCTAGAACAAGCTTGTTCCCAAATGGGAACAAGATTAATTAAAGTTTAAATTTAATTTTAATTATGATATTAAATCATTAATTAATCTAAGTAATATATTTAAATCATTATCCATTGCTTAAATAATAAAGTAACTAATTAATTTATTACTTGTAATTAATTAGCTAATTAATTATTAATAATTTAATGTGTTTATACATAAACTAATATTTATATTAATCAACCGTTAATGTTTTTATTAATCTAATTAATTTTTTTACTAATTATCAGACAAATAATTTACTAACTAATTAAAATGTTAAATTATTTTTTAATGTTAATTAATTAATAAAAATATTTTTATTATCTTATATAATATTATAGTTAATAAATTATTAATTTATTAAATTATTTTAATTAATATTTTGATATTAATTAATTTGATAAAATTTTCTTAATTTAAAATTATAACTCTTATTCCTCTTGTATGAATCTAACCAGGTAAAATACTATTTACCTTATTCTTAAAAACAATATAATTATTTTTTTCGAAATGCAAAATTAATCTAAATTCTATTTTTCATCTGAATTTGTATTTATACTCGAACCAAAGGCAAATAATAACTTAGTTAGTTGAGCCGTTCTAGAAGCACTAGCAAATTTTCTGTCGAGAACTCATTTTACAATTCCCCAGGCCCACGGGCCTACTTGGTAGGCTTAGTGCATCAATAGTATGCTGCCATTTAGCATTTGTGACCTCAACGTCACACAGGATAAAGGACATATTTGAGCCGGCTTCCAGGCAGAGATGTCCCGAACCCGAATCCGAACCCGAACGGAACAGATTGATTTTGGATATGAATATCAAAAATAAAAATTCGACGGATATGAATTCGGATATGATTTTGATTTTACCAGACCCGAACCTGAACCCAACCTTGAACTTGATCCGAACCCGAATTTATTTTATATTATCTATAACATGTAGATAAAAATTTAATGTTATATTTGAATTTGTATTTTAAAAGTTTTGATTTAATGCAATATATTTTGAAATATTAAAAAGAGAAATAATTATTTCGGGTTCGGATTTGGATTCGGGTTTCGGATTTTTGATCGGGTTCGGATTTGGATATGAATTTTTAAAATCCATCGGGTTCGGATTTCGGATTTGGAGTCAGGTTCCGATTTGGATTTTTAAAAATCCATCTCCAATCCGTCCTGTTGGCATCCTTACTTCCGGGGAAAGAAATTGGTTTGTGCCCAGGGCTAACACAGAACCGGTTAGAGCCCTGGGCTCGAAGATGCACATATAAGGAGCCAGACCATCTCGTTCCGGCCACCCAACACTCCAATGATCCCCGAGAAGGTGAGCATTGTTCACCTCGTGTCCAGTAAGGTAAGACCCCATCTTGGTTTTGAACTAATAGTCCCCGATTGCCTAGTTAGGGTTTGTCGTCTCTGTAAGGCTTCAAACCTTGGTTCAAATTGCTCCAAATCACTTGGTTGGCGTTTGTGCTCCGAACATGTGAGGACTGAGATTTTTCTATATATGTTTAATATATTTAAATGTTATTGTAAGGTACGGACTTCTAAAAATATGAAGTTACGGTGTACATTTAAATGGTTCCGGTGAGGTTGCGGTGTAATGTAATATACCGGATTTAAATATAAAAATAAAAATAAATAAAAATAGTATGAGATACTATTTTTATTGGATTTAGAGAAGTGAAATATAGGTTGGGAATGACCTGTGTTGAAATCGGAGCGAAAACAGAAGATTTAGAATTTTCTATGAGAAACGGGACAGATAAATTAGCAGAAAATGCACAGTCTCAGAAAATTATGAAAATTGGAGGTTAAGTCAGAAATATTTTTATGAGGCTAGATTTAAAGTTTCATATTTTTCTGACATCCGTAGAGTGAGAAATAAAATCCGACAGTTATCTGATAAAGATTACAGTTCGGTACAGTTTTCAGTGACTAAACGGGGTCGAAACTGAAATATTAAAATTTCTTTGGACTTATTAAGTAAAACCGAGCGTGCCTGTCAAATTTGAGCTCAAACAGACATTCAGGGAGTTCCGGCGAAAGATATCAGATTTCAAGCTGCCTGTAAGTGAATAGTGTTGGGGTGTAATTAAATAGAAGCTCTTGGCTTCTTCTTCCCCAACCAGCCGCACACACACACACCCACACGCCACACAACACACACGCATGGAAAGAGGGAGAAAGAGAAACCTTCCATTTTCTCTCTCTAAATCTCTCCCAAAGTGGATGGATTTGGTGGAGATTGAAGCTTGGAGGTGAATCGCCTTCGTCTTCTTCATTTTCTCCACCTTGAGGGCAAGCTTGAGAGGTAAGCTTTTGCTACCTTTTAATGGTAGATTCTTAATAGTTGGTTTAAATACCTTATAAATGGATTTAGAGGAATCCTAGCATGCTATCTAGATGAATGATACTTGATTCATGAAGGAATTTGGTGGATTTTTATCTAGTTGCAACTTAGGGCTTCAAAATGGGATTTTTGTAAATGTGAGGGTTTGATCTCATTTGACCCTCTGTAAACCTAATTGATAGGTCACTGAACACGTTGGAAGCGACGGTTCGGCGATTCGTCGAGCCGGTGCAAAGTTATTAAAGAAACGGACGTTTAGGCTTCGTTTCCGCCTGGAGGGCCGAGGCGACGTCGTAAAATCCTGAAAACGGATTTGAAGCATCGTAACAAGAAACCGAAGACCTTTAATTTTTGGATCGCGGATCGGAGGTCGTTTGGTGGTCGCGCGCGGATTGGGTCAAGCCGAGCGGCGTGCGCCGCGGGAGGCTGATTGCGAGTGACGACGAGCAATCGGAACGCGATAAAAGGTGGGGGGTGTCTATTCCGAAGCAACTGAGCTTCTTCCTATGTCTTAGTACTTTATCAATTTGTATAAAGTATATTGTATGTTGCTACGCTTTATAGGATGACAATACATGCATTCCTAATCCTTGTATGATGTTTATGATCAATATAGTATTATGATATGGATATATGATGTAATGGACATAAGGATTATGAGATGACATCGGTAAACCTATGATGCTAAATGAAATAAGAACCTAGTATTGTATTTAAAGACATAGTTTACAAGTGGCATTGAACTCATTGTGCTAAAAACACATATGACTTGAACTTAGTAATGGATTGGTTGTTGTACTAGAAACTCTAGTTAACATTGATCAAGTTGCATATTGGGATATTGCATTATAGGGTACTAGTTGGCAATTGTTACATGTCATGGCATGCTAGTGGGAGTGTAGTGTTACTTGATTAATATTTGTACCTAGTATGCATGAGATTGGGACTTAGTGTGGTGAAACCCTATAAGGGCATGATTAATGTGGATTAAACTTTAGTTGAGTACATTAATCGATCAAGTTGCATATTGTATTTATTGCATATAGGTGCTAGATGATTATGGTTATTGCTTATATTTGCATGCTAGTAGCTATACATCTTGATGATTGATCCATGATCTAGTATGCATGAGAACCTAGACCCTATATGTGATGATTAATATTTATGTGATTAAAGAATTAGTATGACGAAACTAGTGTTAAAAGTGGCATCTAGTTTAGAAAACTATGACAAGTGGCATCTAGTCATAGAAAACTATGATGTGAGGCATATGATTGTTGATGACCTTGACATGAGAACATTAGTGTAGTTGTGACATTATGAGATTGGGTACAAGAACACCTTGATTCCATGATGAGATTACCCTTAGAGGGTAGGTTGCTGATGTTCGTGAGTTGATCGTGCTCACATAGCCTGTCTGCGCTTGGAGGGGTCGCTCCCCATAAGCTGTGCACTCCGGAGGTTGGTCACTAGAGGGACAGTCAGTGTGCTGTCTGGACGGTCTGTGTGCTGTTCGCAGGCGGTCTCGGGAAATAGTTCAGTGAGACTTTCCCCTATGAGACTTACACGTGAGATATGTTCGTGAACCCCGAGTTCACCATGAGATTTGGTTACCTATTGAGTCATACTCATTATCGTTGTTCATGATAGCTCGTTTCCATAGTTGTTGTGTTGTTCATAGTAGCTTACTAGTGTTCATAGTAGCTTACTTATTGCTCATGCATTCATGATATACTATTCCTTCACCTATGAGATTTGAGTGGAGTAACCTTGTACCTAGTAGGTCGAGATGTGAGTCGGGCAAAGTGCGGGGTAGCCTTTGCCTAGGACTTTGAGATGTGAGTCGGGCAAGGAGTGGGGTAGCTCTTCGCCTAGGACCTTCGAGATTGAGTCAGACCTTGAGATGTGAGTCGGGCGAGGAGCGGGGTAGCTCTTTGCTCAGGACCCTTAAGACATGAATCGAATAAGACAAGAATGAGGTAGCTTTTCACCTACTAGATTTGAGATCTTAGGCAAAGTAGCCTAGTGGATTGGGCAATAATGTGAATAGCATAAGTGGATTGCATTCATACCATGATTAGACATAGTGCATTGCATAACTATGTTATAGTTGTATTCATTTCACTGTTGAGGCATATTAGCATGATAGTAGATTGTTGCTAGATGATAATCCATACACTTCTTTCATTTGATGGCATAGTAGATATAGTAGCAGTTTATTTCCGTATATCTTTCTATCTATCTATCTGTGCCAGCTTGGACCTAGTGGGAAGATCGGCGGAGTCGGCGGCCGAACCCACTGGGAACTATATTTATATAGTTCTCACCCCGTCTGGTTTTAGGGTACAGGTACATACGAGAGCGGACCGGCAGATGATCGCGGCAAGGGCTTAGCGCCCTAGTGCTAGTTGGTAGTTTACTTTCCTATTTTGCATTAGAGTTACTGTGAGACTCCAGATAGTCCTATATATAAGATATAATAGGGCTAAACTCTTAACCCGGCTTAAGCATTTTGGGTAGTGGCTAGACCCATGAGGTTAAGAGAGTTAAGCGTGCTAGGACGGGAGCAGTCCTAGGATGGGTGACCCCTGGGAAGTCGCGGCGTCACAGATGGTATCAGAGCCAATTACCAGCCGGAAGTGTGAGATGAGTCTCGGCTGAGTCAGGGTCTGGATGACGGGCTAGCGAGACGAGTCTCACATCGCCTGGTACTTGTGAGTCTGAGCCTGACGAGGACGTCAGGGCTTAAAGGAGGGGAGATTGTGAGACCCCAGATAGTCCTATATATAAGATATAATAGGGCTAAACTCTTAACCCGGCTTAAGCATTTTGGGTGGTGGCTAGACCCATGAGGTTAAGAGAGTTAAGCGTGCTAGGACGGGAGCAGTCCTAGGATGGGTCGTTCCAAATTCACACTCTCGGGGCATAATCGAACAATATAATTAGGTTTTGCTCCTTATTCGATTTAATGAGAAAAAGTACTTGTTGCAAAGTTATACTGTTTGGGTGCAACTGAGTATTGTAATATTGTTCAGGTTTTAGTTCTTGTGAACGTTGACATCGATTCGTTCCAAATATACACTCTCGGGGCATAATAAAAGAATATAATTAGGTTTACTCTTTGTTCGATTTAATGACAAAAAATACTCGTTGCAAAGTTAAACTGTTAGGGCGCAACTGAGTAGTCTAACGTTGTTCTGGTTTTGGTTCTTGTGAACGTCGACATCGATTCGTTCCCAATTTACACTCTCGGGGCATAATAAAATAATATAATTAGGTTATACTATTTGTTCGATAGAATGAGAAAAAGTACTCGTTGCAAAGTTATACTGTTAGGACGCAATTGAGTAGTCTAATGTTGTTCCGGTTTTTGTTCTTGTGAACGTTGACATCGATTCATTCCAAATTTACACTCTCGGGGCATAGTAGAACAATATAATTAGCTTTTACTCTTTGTTCGATAAAATGAGAAAAAGTACCCCTTGCAAAGTTATACTGTTAGGGCGCAACTCAGTAGTCTAATGTTGTTCCGATTTTTGTTCTTGTGAACATTGACATCGATTCGTTCCAAATTTACTCTTTCGGGGCATAATAGAACAATATAATTAGGTTTAACTCTTTGTTCGATAGAATGAGAAAAAGTACTCGTTGCAATGTTATA
>NC_033626.1:6396223-6396937 GCF_001540865.1 Ananas comosus
GATTTAATGAGAAAAAGTACTCGTTGCAAAGTTATACTGTTTAGGCGCAACTGAGTATTGTAATATTGTTCCGGTTTTAGTTCTTGTGAACGTTGACATCGATTCGTTCCAAATTTACACTATCGGGGCATAATAGAGCAATATAATTAGGTTTTACTCTTTGTTGGATAGAATGAGAAAAAGTACTCGTCGCAAGGTTATACTGTTAGGGTGCAACTGAGTAGTCTAATGTTGTTCCGGTTTTGGTTCTTGTAAATGTTGACATCGATTCGTTCCAAATTTATACTCTCGGGGCATAATAGAACAATATAAATAGGTTTTTCTCTTTTTTCGATAGAATGAGAAAAAATACTCGTCGCAAAGTTATACTGTTAGGGCGTAATTGAGTATTCTAATGTTGTTCCGGTTTTGGTTCTTGCGAACGTTGACAACAATTCATTCCAAATTTATACTCTTGGGGCATAATAGAATAATATAATTAGGTTTTACTCTTTGTTCGATAGAATGAGAAATCGTACTCGTCGCAAAGTTACACTGTTAGTTCGCAATTGAGTAGTCTAATGTTGTTCCGGTTTTTATTCTTGTGAACGTTGACATCGATTCGTTCCAAATATACACTCTCTGGGCATAATAGGAGAATATAATTAGGTTTTACGCTTTGTTCGATAGAAAGAGAAAAAGTACTCGTTGCAAAGTTATGCTGTTAGGGCGCAA
>NC_033626.1:6396962-6398987 GCF_001540865.1 Ananas comosus
CATCGATTCGTTCCAAATTTATACTCTCGGGGCATAATAGAACAATATAAATAGGTTTTTCTCTTTTGTTCGATAGAATGAGAAAAAGTACTCGTCGCAAAGTTATACTGTTAGGGCGTACCTGAGTATTCTAGTGTTGTTCCGATTTTTGTTCTTGTGAACGTTGACATCGATTCATTCCAAATTTACACTCTCGGGGCATAATAGAATAATATAATTAGGTTTTACTCTTTGTTCGATCGAATGAGAAATAGTACTCGTCGCAAAGTTATACTGTTAGTCCGCAATTGAGTAGTCTAATGTTGTTCCGGTTTTTGTTCTTGTGAATGTTGACATCAATTCGTTCCAAATTTACACTCTCTGGGCATAATAGAACAATATAATTCGGTTTTACGCTTTGTTCGATAGAAAGAGAAAAAGTACTCGTTGCAAAGTTATACTGATTGGGCGCAACTGAGTATTGTAATATTGTTCCGGTTTTAGTTCTTGTGAACGTTGACATCGATTCGTTCCAAATTTACACTCTCGGGGCATAATAAAAGAATATAATTAGGTTTACTCTTTGTTCGATTGAATGACAAAAAGTACTCGTTGCAAAGTTGTACTGTTAGGGTGCAACTGAGTAGTCTAATGTTGTTCCTGTTTTGGTTAATGTGAACGTTGACATCGATTCGTTCCAAATTTACACTCTCGGGGCATAATAGAGCAATATAAATAGGTTTTTCTCTTTGTTCGATAGAATGAGAAAAAGTACTCGTTGCAAAGTTATACTGCTTGGGCGCAACTGAGTAGTCTAATGTTGTTCCGGTTTTGGTTCTTGTGAATGTTGACAGCGACTTTCCAAATTTACAGTCTCGGTGCATAATTGAACAATATAATTATGTTTTTCTCTTCGTTCGATAGAATGAGAAAAAGTACTCGTTGCAAAGTTATAATGCTAGGGCGCAACTGAGTAGTCTAATGTTGTTCCGGTTTTGGTTCTTGTAAATGTTGACATCGATTCGTTCCAAATTTATACTCTCGGGGCATAATAGAACAATATAAATAGGTTTTTCTCTTTTGTTCGATAGAATGAGAAAAGTACTCGTCGCAAAGTTATACTGTTAGGGCGTAATTGTCACGCCCCAGACCGCACCACCCGAAAACGGTACCAATTTGGTCCGATTCGAGGGCGGCGTGCGCGACCGCCGAACGGACAGAGTCTCCCCTGTCCGCCCAAGGCTAAGCATCGGATTGTGTACAACAAGTCCCCAAGAAAACAACTTGCATTCATACACAATCAACAACGAAACGAAAGCACAAACAGTGCTATAACCAACTAGAGCAAGCGATACAAGTAAAATCGTACAAGTATACAAAAGAGAGAAACTTAACTATTTACACATATTTGAAACATCAAACCTCTTTCGATATCATTTAAACTTTAAACATTTAATACAACTTGCATTCTTTTTCCAAATGAATATACATCATAAACTCTCCAAAACCTCACCCTATACATCATCTACTCTCAAAGCATAACCAAAAGTACAGGGTATAGAGCTAATGCAAGTAGGTGAAGGAAACTATCTATCAAAGCTAGGGCGCTATGCCCTTACCGCGATCCATCGACGAAGGCCCGCTGTCCTGTGTACCTGTACTCCCAAAACCACACGGGAGTGAGAACTACGAATAGTTCCCAGTGGGTTCGGCCGCCGACTCCGCCGATCTACCCACTAGGTCTCAAGCAGGCATAGAGAGATACATATGCAATAGACATATAAAACTGAACTAAACAAAAAGCGGTAGGTAAACAACTATATCAAGCTATGCCTCAATCTGGAATCATGAATGCATGAACAATAAACAAGCTGGGTAAGTAAGCTACTATCAACATCTACAATAGCTATCATAGTAACTATAGAATATGCTACTAGGTAAGCAAGTAAGCTGATATGAACAATGAATAGCTACTATGAACATCAATCATGGGTAGGACTCAATAGGTAACCCAATCTCCACATGAACACAAGGTTCACAAGCAAG
>NC_033626.1:6399087-6400299 GCF_001540865.1 Ananas comosus
CTCTCTAAGCCAAAATTCACACTTTTTCAACTTGGCGTAGAGCTTCTTTTCCCGAAGCACTTGAAGTACAAGTCTCAAGTGTTCCTCGTGATCCGTGTCACTCCGGGAATACACTAAGATGTCGTCGATGAACACCACGACAAATCTATCTAGGTACGGCTTGAAAACACGGTTCATTAGATCCATAAAAGCTGCCGGGGCATTAGTAAGCCCAAACGGCATAACCGTAAACTCATAATGTCCATACCGTGTTCTAAAAGCCGTCTTCGACACATCCTCGGGTCTGATCCTCATCTGGTGATATCCCGACTGCAAGTCGATCTTGGAATATACACAAGATCCCTGAAGCTGATAAAAAAGATCGTCAATCCTCGGTAATGAATACTTGTTCTTAATCGTGACTTTATTAAGTTCACGATAGTCCACACACAAACGAAGTGATCCATCCTTCTTCTTGACAAACAAAACCGGTGCTCCCCAAGGTGACACACTCGGTCGCACAAATCTCTTGTCTAGCAGATCTTGCAACTGTGCCTTCAGCTCCCTCAGTTCCGCTGGTGCCATCCTATAGGGTGCCTTCGAGATCGGAGTGGTCCCGGGAACGAGATCTACCACAAACTCAATCTCCCTATCAGGAGGCATGCCTGGTAGCTCCGCTGGAAACACATCTCCAAACTCCCGCACTACGGGAATATCCTCAATCCTAGGGGCGTCATCCACACCCCGCAACACAACAGTAGCCAAATAGGCTACGCAGCCTCTACTAATCAACTGCCGAGCTCGAGAAGAGCTAATCGTCATCGCAAACAGCGAACTCTGGCATCCTCGGTACACAACCTCCGCCTGCCCCGGCTCTCTAAATGTCACCGTTCGATCCTTACAATCGATAGTGGCGAAATACTTAGTCAACCAGTCCATGCCCAACACTACGTCAAACTCTCCGAGTTTATGTAACGCTTATAAGTCCACGGGCATGATCCAATCTCCAATCCTAACAGGGCAACTGGGGCAAAACTCCTGAATGTCCAAGGAATGGTCGGGTACAACGACTCGTCCCGGGTGCAACAAAGATACAAGTGGGATGCCATGCAACTCGGCAAACAGCCGGTCAATGAATGAATGCGATGCACCGGTATCAAACAAAGCTCTAGCTCGAATACCATAAAGTAAAATGATACCTGCGACCACATTCTCGGCTGCCGCCGCCTCCTC
>NC_033626.1:6400818-6423847 GCF_001540865.1 Ananas comosus
CAGTTCAAACTGCACGAAATCTGCCTCCTTGTACCGGTACACGGGCTCTTGTACCGGTACAAGGCCGACGAAATTGCAAACCCGAGGCTCGGGTCGCGCGGTCTGCGGCTCTGTACCGGTACAAGCCCGATGGCTGTACCGGTACAACCATCAACCCTTGTACCGGTACAAGGCCAGTCTTGTTCCGGTACAAGTCCTGCTGCAGGCTACCCGAGAGCTGTCCAATGAATCCAATTTTGGAATTTTGGTGCCAAGTCTCACTCCAACATCCTCGGGATGCGTGCTAGGGGTCGGAACACTATCAACGACCATCCAAAAACAGTGGAAAGGCTCCACACACAGATCAAACACTCGAATCTTGCAATTTGCTAAGATCCAGTGTATTACATAGTCGGAGTGGTAAAGCAATCCGGTAAGCAACTGGTCCAACACGCTCCAATACCTCAAAAGGGCCAACGAAACGTGGACTGAGCTTTCCATGTACTCTAAATCGGTGAATCCCTCTGGACCGCGAGACATTAAGAAAAACATGATCTCCAACCTGGAACTCCAAATCTCGTCTCCTGGTATCGGCGTAGCTCCTCTGGCGGCTCTGGGCTGTCAAAAGGTGTCGTCGAACAACTCTCACCTTTTCCTCAGCCTCTAGCAAAATCTCAGGCCCAAGTGTCTTCCTCTCACCCACATCACTCCAAAACAACGAGGATCGACACCTGCGTCCATACAACACCTCAAACGGAGCTATCTGAATGCTCGTTTGATAGCTGTTGTCATACGCAAACTCTGCCAGTCTCAAGTGTCAATACCACCCTCCTCCGAAGTCCAGGGCACACGCCCTCAGCATGTCCTCTAGAGTCTGAATGGTCTGCTCCGACTGACCATCCGTCTGTTGGTGAAATGCTGTGCTAAAATGTAACTGAGTCCCCAAAGCTGTCTCTAAACTCCTCCAGAAATGCGACACAAACCTCGGGTCTCGGTCTGATACAATCGATACTGGCACAGCATGTAGCCTGACGATCTCATTCAAGTAAAGCTCCGCGAGTCTCTCTCTGGACCAGATGGTCTGAACTGGTAGGAAGTGAGCAGACCTGGTCAGTCTGTCCACTATCATCCAAATCGCATCGAAGCCACCCTGTGCTCTAGGCAACCCCACAACGAAATCCATCGTGATCTGTTCCCATTTCTACTCGGGCACTGACAGACTCTGAGGCTTGCCAGCAGGTACCTGATGCTCGGTCTTTACCTGTTAACAAGTTAAACGCTGAGCTACAAATCTGCCAATGTCTCTATTCATCCCATTCTACCAAAACTGTGCCTTCAAATTCTTATACATCTTGGTTCCCCCAGGGTGAACCGTATAAGGTGTACAATGAGTGTCACGCCCCGGGACCGGCAGAGGCCCTCCCGGTAGCGTGCCCAGACCCGCCATATGTCTACATATATAAGGCGTCTACAAGAAAAGCGGAAGTAAAAGCAAGAGATGGAACAAATAAGAGAAGTGAAATAACAAGCAATTAATGATATCAGAGCGAGTAAAGTTCTAAACATCTATACTCATGGTAACAGAACATAACTAATACATAAAAGTAAACATAAGTTATACAGTATCAGCCTCTAATACAAAAATGGTGGTCTCTAGTACACTGGTAAAACTCTCAACCTCTCACAAAAAGAAAACACGAGAGGTAGACCACCTATCGAACGATACCTCGGTAAGCGCGCTAGCCCGAGGCGATACCCTTTCCGCGATCCCTGGCCTCACCCTGAGTGGAAGGCTCTGAAAAACATCGAGAAAAAGAGGGCGTGAGAACTATAATTTATAGTTCCCAGTGGGCAATTACTGACCTCAGCTCCTGCTCCACTAGGCCCCAAAAATAAGGGTAAGCAACGATAATAATAATAAGCAATAAAAAGGAGCATGTAATAAACTGCTGAAAGAGAGAGCATAAGTAAAATGCTATACTACTATATCCCTCATAAGCACGATGTCAAAATGTTGTACATCTATTCTATCATAAGGAAAAGTAACCAATGGCAATAGTTTACTGTTACAACCCTTTATTCATACATGATGTATAAGCTCTATCATGGCAACCAAGTATACTGTGATGAAATAGGTAACTGTCAAGTATACTACATGTCTCAACCCTATGCTATATGCATGTAAATGTAATCCAACTACTAAGCCTATCTAGTAGTGATTGTTCATTCTCAAACCGTGTCGATTTCCATTTCCAATTAAGGACCTACCCAAGGTAGTCCAGCTTGTGCCGCCTAAGTGCCTGTGGTAGCCCAACATCCCTACTCTTGGAATGTGTCTGTCCCACTCGACCCCGTAGGCTTCTCAATATCGCACGAGCGAACAAAAATCGCATAGGCCAACTCCGGAGTGCCGGCTTGTGGGGAGCGACCCTCACAAGCATGTGCGAATGAGCACAAATGGCAAACAAGCAAGGTCACGGTCTCAAGTACCCAATCCTCATGTCTCTAACATGGTATAGTCACTAGTATCCCAAAGATCTAGTTCAAGTCATAATGTGAAGTCCCAACACACACTTGCTTAGTGCCTCTTTATGACACTTAAGCTCCACAACTAATCATGTTCCAATTAAGACATTAACATTAATGCTCACTATGCCCCGGGCCCCAATGCCTCTTCATGACATTGGCCCAATCTCACATATCATCTAAGTCCCTAAGCCTCTCTAGGCTTTCAAAAATCCCTAATGTCACATCTGGTATATGGTTTGAATGCATGAAAGCAAGGTTCGTTTTCATAATAGGGATTACAATTTCAAATCGCAACTAGAATGCTAGGCCACACATGCATGCTCTCTACTATATAGAGGTCCCAAAATTTACTACACATAACCTATGCATGTTAAGCATTCTAAAATTCATAATAAATACATATAACAAGAATATGCATGCTTTTTCATTTAACGGCACAAAGTTAAGCACAAATGAGAATTTCTCATTGTGTGGCTAGGTCAAACCCACCGAACCGTCGCGTAGGGTCTCGATTCGCCGAACAAAGTTGTCCACGAGCCTCAAGATAACCTAAAAGTGATCAGCGACAAGATACACGGGCATTACGATCATCGCATAATATCAAACTTTAACAAATTTAGCAAAAGGGCTAAAACTCACCCAACGCGTGGAAAAACTCTCTCAAGCTCCAAATGGGAGCTAAATCCCTTCCAATCCAAGCCCAAGGAAGGTTCTAATCCAATCAATTTAACCCCAAAAGCCCTAGATCAAGAAGCCCCAAAAATCAACCCTAAATCTCATTTCTAGGGTTCCATCTACCAAAAAGCCTCAAATCAAGGTCTAGAGGGAGGGAAAGAGCAACAAACCTCTAAGAAGCTCCAATCCAAGCTCAAAGGATGATGATCTTCCCCTTTGCAAGCTCCAAGTCCAAGCCTTCAAGCATCAACAAGGTGAGAAGAGGAAAAAAGGGGGCAAAGAAGTGCTCCAAGTCCACCAAAACCCTTTCCTTCTCCTTCCTCTCCTCCTTCTTCTTCTCTTTCTCCTTCTCTCTCTAGCAAAGGTGTGGGAAGAGTGTGAGGAGGGGAAATGAGAAGAAGAGAGAGGGAATGGGTCATATAGACCCTCTATTGTAACAAAATCCCAAGAGGCCCCTCAAAAATCCAAAATTGCATCAGCCCGGTCTGGGCAGTTTTCGCCCAGAGGGACCGGTCTCTCCCCAGCAGGGACCGGTCTCTCGCTGCGAACCCGAAAATCCAACGTTCGGGAACCGGTCTCTCTCTGCGCGGGACCGGTCTCTCACTGCGAAGACGCGTTCGGGAACCGGTCTCGCTTGCCAGGGACCGGTTGCCTCAGGCTGCCTCAACACTGCTCACTGGGGGAACCGGTCTCTCCTTCCAAGGACCGGTCCCCGAGAGTAAAAACTCTCAGGACTTGTCCAAAGTTCCAGATTTCGAACTTTTCGGGTCGGGAAACATTCTACAATCCTCCACCAAGTGTGGAAAAGCTCGAAACACATCCAAACACTCGAACCTCGCAATTTGCAAAGGTCCAGTGTGTTACAATGAGCCTCCCTCAAGATGTCCTCTCGGATCTCTGAATCCACACACACACACAGTCAGTCCGTGTACCGCAGTACTCCTGAACTATCCAAAGCAAAACCCTCAGCCTGTCCCCTAATTAACTGCTCTCGAATCCTCAACAAATGCGGATCTCCACTATATTTCTCCCGGATCTTATCCAACAGAGTGGGCTGCAAGACCAGAGATATCAGTCTTGCAGTAGACCCAGGGGACACTACCTCAAGCCTCAGCCGCTGTAGCTCCTCAAGTAGCGGTCTCTGCTGAGTGATCAACAATCTCAAGCTCTGCACTGCCCTCCTGCTCAACGCATTTGCCACTACATTCGCCCTGCCGGGATGATACTGAATACTAATGTCATAGTCCTTTAGTAGCTCTAGCCACCGGCGCTGCCTCAGATTCAATTCCTTTTGAGTGAACAGATACTTGAGACTTTTATGATCGGTGAAAACCTCGCAGTGCTCGCCGTACAAATAATGCCGCCACAACTTCAAAGTAAAGACTGCCGCTGCAAGCTCCAAATTATGCGTAGGGTAATTCTTCTCATAATCCTTTAATTGCCGTGAAGCATAAGCAATCACCCTACCATGCTGTATCAGCACACAACCCAATCCGTTGTGCAATGCATCACTATAGATCACAAATCTTTCCCCCATCACAGGAAGGGCAAGGATAGGAGCTGTCATCAATCTCTGTCTCAACTCGTCGAAGCTCCTTTGGCAGTCCTCACTCCAAACAAACCGAATCTCCTTTCGTGTCAACCTGGTAAGGGGTGTGGAAAGCTTCGCAAAGCCCTCCACAAACCGACGATAATATCCTGCTAGTCCCAGAAAACTACGCAACTCAGTCACCATCGTCGGTCTGGGCCAATCCCGAATAGCATCAATCTTCTTAGGGTCTACTGCCACTCCCTCTGCAGAAATTACGTGGCCCAAGAAAACAACTTCCCGCAACCAAACCTCACACTTTTTAACTTGGCATACAGCTTCTTCTCTCACAGAAGCTGTAGCACAATCCTCAAGTGCTCCTCATGCTCAGCATCACTATGGGAGTAAATTAGAATGTTATCGATGAAGACTACTACAAATTTATCCAAAAACGGCTTGAATATCCTGTTCATCAAATCCATGAATGCGGCAGGGGCATTCGTCAATCCAAAAGGCATGACCGTAAACTCATAATGCCCGTACTGAGTACGAAAAGCCGTCTTGGAAGTATCCTCGGCCCTCATCCTTAGCTGGTGGTAACCGGACTGAAGATCAATCTTTGAGAAGACGAAGGATCCCTGCAACTGATCAAATAAATCATCAATGCACAGCAGTAGATACTTGTTCTTGATGGTCACTTTATTCAGCTCCCGGTAATCCACACATAACCTGAGCGAACCATCATTCTTCTTTACAAATAACACCGGCACTCCCCAAGGCGACACACTGGGTCTCACATACCCCTTGTCCATCAGATCCTGAAGCTGCGTCTTTAGCTCTCTCAGCTCTGCCGGCGCCATCGGATAAGATACCTTAGAGATTGGTGCAGTTCCAGGAACTACATCAATCACGAACTCAATCTCCTTCAACTCAGGGGGAAACACATCCGGGAACTCGCGAACTACAGGAATATCCTCGAGTCCCGGCGCCGCCGTAGGTACCTCTACTACCGTCGCCAGAGTCTGTCGACCGAAATTTGAGATACGTGCTCTTATATATACTAGATTACTAGTTGAGTGTACGTGCAAATGCACGTAACAATTATTATAATTTATTTCAAATCGATATAAATTTGTACATTATATATATTCAAAATTTTACAATAAAAATTATATTTATAAATAAATATGTTATATTTTATTAGAAAATATTTACAATATGTTTTGTTTTTTATATACATCGAACATTTTTATATATTTTTTGATTTTTTATTAATCAAATTTAAATATGTGTTTTAAACTAAAAGTATCAAAATTTAATTCACATTTACTTTAAAATTTAAAATTTAATTTTGATCCACTTAAATAAAAAATTAATTATTAATTCAAATTTGATATCAAAAAATAAATTTAATTCATAATTTAAACTCAAATTTTAATTTTAATGTAAAATAGATGAATAGGAATGCTATTTTTTTAACAAATTGATCATAACACTTTGTTTTTATTTGAAATATTTTTTAACAAATTGATTATAATCATTCGTAGGATTGAATTTACAAATAGATAGGAATACTATTTTTTAATAGATTGATCATAACTGTTCTTATTTGAGATTTTTTTAACAAATTGATCATAACCATTTGTAGGGAATAGATTTTTATATATAGTAGAGATTTAATAGATTGATCATAACCGCTCGTTTTTATTTGAGATATTTTTAACAAATTAATCATAATCATTCGTATGAAATATTATTTTATATTTAATAGATTGTTCATAATCGTTCGTTTTTATTTGAGATATTTTTAACAAATTAATCATAACCATTCGTAGGAAATATTATTTTATTCTTTTTGGATTCCGTCTGTCATTGTTGGAATTCCTAATATACGCTTTTATATATAGTATAGATTTGAGATATTTTTAACAAATTAATCATAATCATTCATATGGAATATTATTTTATATTTAATAGATTGATCATAATCCACTACAACAGAATTAGGTTATAGGGACACATGTTTGGGACACTTTTGAGTAAGTGTCTCATTTATGCTAAAACATAAAAACACATCTATTAATGCCTAAATATAAAGCCCAATCCAATCAAAAATAAAAGATTACTCTACTCAACCCACCACACCCAGTCCATTTGGCCCGATTACAAACAGAAAAGAAAAAAAAAAAATCAATTACCATCTTTTCTTATCTCTTCACTCAATCCACTGAAATTCTAGACGAAGAGCCTTTACTGTCGTCCTCCTCCGCTACCGCAGCCAACGAGATAGAGTTTCGGCGGTTGCTAAATGTTTAAATAAGTGTTGGTAAATTAACAGCACTCTTTTAGGTTATAGTGACACTCTTTAACTGTCACTATATACCTAGCGACCCCACATATAGCAACACTTTTTAAAAGTGTCGAAATTTTAGCCTAGCTAGATTTTTGACCTATGTCCTATCATTTTAAATGGTCGCTATAGACCGTTTTTGTTTAGTATATCGTTCGTTTTTATTTGATTTTTAACAAATTAATCATAACCATTCGAGGCGATATATTTTTATTCGTTTTGGCATTCCGTTGAATTCCATATAGCGCTTTTTATATTATTAGTATTAGATGATGTATAGTATAGATATAGATTGAATGCCCTGATTTTTAATAGATTATCATAACGCTTCTTTTTAATGATAAACTGTTCGTTTTTAACTATTTCGTTTTTTAATTGATCATAATTCGTTGTGTAGGCCTCGATAAAATTAAATTGTTACAGATTTTGATCATTAACCGTTCGTTTTTTAATTGATGAAAACGATGAATAATTAAATTTGTATCCAATTAATTTATTTACGACTTTAATTTTTTTTTAATTAAATTTATAATATAATTTAATTTTGATTTATATTAAATTAACAATTATCATAATCGTTTCATTTATTAATTGTATCAAACACATTCATAGATTGAATTTATGCTGATAAGAATCTCTAACTTTTAGCAGATTGATCTAACCGTTCATTTTAATTGATACAACCGTTCTGTCGATTGGATTTATAGATGGATAAGAATGTTATTTTTTAACAAATTGATCGTTCTTATTTAGATTTTTTTAATAAACTGATATATCTGTTTGTAGGTAAATATAGAAAAATATTTATTTTATCCTTTGGGATTCTGAGATTATATCGATAGTACCAAGATAGAAACTTATAATATCATATACGGGATATAGGAAATATTAGTTTATTCACTTTTATATATATATATATAAATAAATAATATAAAAATAATATTATATATATATTATATATATTATTATTATATATATATATTATTAATATTATATATATTATTATATATATAGTATATATATATAGTAGAGTCAGGTTAATCATATAAATAGAAAACTATTATTTTATTCTATTTTGGATTGTGAAGATAATATCGGATAGCACCAAGTAGAAAACTATAATGATATGTCATATGGGCATATAGGGAATATTATTTATTCAGCTTTAAGTATATAGTATAATAGATTCCGGTAGATACTATCCGGATAGCACAGAGGCGGCTCACATCATGCCTAATCATACATTTTTCAATCAAAGGCTAAAGAAACTAATAGCACCAATAGCTTTGGAGCTCATGATAGTATTCCAGGCCTATTATTATTATTAATATATTTAATATATATAATATATATAATATATATAAATATATATCATATTCATATTTATAGAGTCCAGGCTATGTGCTTGTAAAATACAAGTCCACTTAGTGCTTGTAAATTTTTACCGTTAATCTACTCGTCGGATCATTTTCAATCATTAGATTATATATTCAACCACCACCATTCAACCTGAGGAGCTCCAATCATCCTAACCGCATATCTCTTCAATTAATGGTAAAAATCTACAAGCACTTGAAACTTGTATTTAAAAGCATAGGAGCCAATTACTTATATAATTATATATATATATATATATATATATTATATTATATTATATATATATATTACTATATATATATAGGTCTGGTACTTATGCTATGCATGCACGAACATCTTGGTGCCTACCAAGTTTTTCACCTTGTAGATTTACCATTTTTCATCATTCACCTGTTAGCATTCATACTATTCAACCAACCCTACTCAACACCAGGGGCCCACATCATCCTTGAACGCACATTTTAATCCAATGTGGCCAAAAACTTAGTGCACCACATAACTTGGTCTATAATAGCATAGTTAGTATATTGTATATATATATTATATATATTAATATATATAATATATAATAGAGTAGAGCCTAGTGCTAGCCAACCAGAGAGCCTGTGCTTGGCATTTGTACTGTGATCGCTCGCCTCGAGATCCGGCCGGCAGTAAAAGGTTGAACTAAGACGGACGCATAAATAGTCGCCTTACTCTCTCTCCTCTCTCTAACGTGAACCCTCTCTCTTTTCCTCTGGCAGATCCACCCTCTCTCTCTCTCTCTTTCTCTGCGTCCCCACCAGATCTATATATCTTGTTTTTTTTTTTTCTTTTCTCCCTCCAATCTTCTTTCCTCTTTCCCTTTCATCACCGGAGCGCCCTCTCACGACGCCTTCCGGGCCGCGGCGCATAAAGTGGCGTCCTCTCTCTCTTCTCCCTCTCTGGTTCCCAAACCAGACCATTTTCCCTTTTATTTTTTTTCATTTCTCCCTCCATCTCTCTTCTCTTTCTCCTTCTTGATCGTGTGGTCTCACGCGACGCCTTCCGGCGTTGCAGCGCTACTCATCCGGACGCGCCTACGCCTTCCGCCGACGCCTTCCAGCCTTCTAGCCAGCGCGCTATTACGATCGCTCCGGCCGCACTGCGCTCCCTGGCCGTGAGAGTGATCGATCCCGAGCAACGATCTGAGGATAGTTTTCTCAACCTGCGCAACCAGGTATATTATATTTAAGTGAAAATGGCGTCTTCCTGGTGTGATGGAAGGCACTACCATTGTCCATGCATTAAATTAGATTAAGAGGAACTACCATTAAAAGGACTTACAACTTGTATTATTAAGATGCAAATATTTTTGTTGCCATCATAAAGGACTAACATCAGGTGATCTGCACATTGTATTTTGTTTGTCGAAAATTGCAATATAAGTATTACTCCGCCACATATATACATCAATAGATTTAATTCTGGATTGTTTAGATGCCCAGAACTTAATATATTCATATTATTCTTCTTTTAACTTATTTAACTCTTTCATTATTTGTTCATTAGGATTTATTGGCCTTCCTACAAAGCAGCTAAGTAAACAAGAAATGACCTTACACATGACGAGAATCCTACAGAGAGAAATAAAATCGGCTGTGCTATTTGTCTGATTTCGTGCTTCATTTATTGAAATAAACTATCTCTCATTTATTTACAAAAAAGGAGAATGCCTGACACCATGTTAATTTAATTATTTGCGCAGTTGATTTGATGCATCTACTACAAATTTTCCTTGAAGAAATAAACAGTTCGTCAAATTAATAATATAGCTTTTATAAGACTTCACAGCAAGTTAGAAGTAAAGAAATTTTTTGGATGTGAAATATGGAAAGTATAACGATAAACTATTGTGATTTTTTTATGTGGTGCGATAAAGTGAAATCCAAAGAACTTTTAGAACAAGAAAGTTCTACTCTTTTAAATTTGAAGGAAAGTGTAGACTCTGAACTAGCAGCATATTCTCTAAAAGCTTCAAATGAAGAGATGCTTCAATGTATAAACTGTAAGTTGTCTAGTTTGGTTGAGCAAATGGAGAATCTGAAAAATGGAGTTGAAGAAGCGTCTAGAAGGACAACAGCAATGGTGGAAAGAATTGAAGCTGAAAGAAAAATTTTTATTGTATTCATTTTAGTAATTATATGTGTTAAACTTCTATTCGTCTAAATGTAATATGATCCACTGTGTTCATTTGAGGTGTATGTAGGATATTTGCCTCACTTTTAATTTATGAACCAACCTTGACAATTTCATGTGATCACTCGATGATGTGGTGCAGCTTCGTCTCAATGAATCCACTGATTCATCTGTGTTTATAATGTACTTCAAAATTGTGTATGCTTACATTAAACTGCATCTCCCAGTACTTGGCTGATCAACTTGTCCGCAATAAGATGACCGATCAGTTAGCTAGTCTACAACAGTTGGCTTGCATGCCCATCAGCCTTCATGATTTAGCATTTTCCAATTTTTTAGCTTAATGTTAATTACAATTATTTTACAAGTCCAGTTCATTTCCAATTTTTTGTCTAGTTCATTTCCAATTTCAAACTTTCACACATTGATTCATTTATGCTTCCACAATGTCCGAAGAGGTCGTGTTCAATGAAGTCTATGCTAAAAAATGCTCGGTTAATATATCACATTTAAATCCCCCAACAACATCTCTTTGAAGCAGAAGCACAAGCTCCGAATTGGAGCTCTTGGTTTAGGGGCTCAGAATCTTCATTCAGCTTCTTGCCAAAGAAAAAGCTTCAGACTTCTCTATTAACAGCAAAAAGAGATAATATCATCTATTTTTATCAAACAAAAACATTGAACAAGGAAGCATGAAACAGCAAAAAGAGATGATATAACGAAACAAAGGAGCTAGCAAAGAATACAGAAGGAAAAGAAAGATTTTGCATGAAGAACACAAAAAGTGAAAGTGCTCCCATACGAGTAGTTTCAGTTTCTTAGTCCACAGACAAGGACTATCTACAAGCAAAAGTCGAGGAGATGAGCTTCAATGATTCAGAACAAAAAACGGACCTCGAAATAACAAAATGAAAGCAAAGAAAACGGTGATCTAGAATTGTTATACATATCCAAAACAATAAGCACAATAATGTTCAACAATCTGCAAATAAGTTGTGTGCACAACAATCTGCAAAGTAAAGTCAGGTACAACACTGATTTAGCACAACAATCTCCAAAAACTTTGGCACAACAATCTGCAAAGGTACAACACTGATTTGTTCTTGCTTTTAAGTCTCTTCGTCATCGGTTTCTTCAAGCCTCTCGCTAAAACTTGGATCGTTAGATGGCACTTCATCAACAATCTGCAAATAATATTAATATTAGCATATTGTGAATAATAAGGAATGTAAAAATATATGAAGAAAATAAAGAAAATGGAATTTATTATACCTCCTTACAAGTCCTAATGTTGTGTCCTTTTTTACCACATTGCTTGCAAGTTCTTGGCACCCTAATCTTTTTTTCAATGGAAGGCTTAAACCTTTGTGGTTTTCTCTTTCCTTTACATTGTGATTGAGGAGGATCTTTAATCGTGCATTCTGATGCAAGCATATTTACTTGGCTTGATTGTGAAATTACGATTCTGTGAAGACTAATTGAAGGCTCCTTGATTGTCGCTTCCTCACTTTCAAACATTTGATTAATTGATGTTAGTGTATCAATTCCTTCTCTAATTATCTGACATGCAGTTTCATGTGCCTTAAGATTTTTTGAACCTTCAAAGATAAATTTTTGCATTTCTAATGTAAGGGAATCAAACCTTCGAGATCTACAAAACGAGGAACCATCACTCATTTCTGTACTATTGCTTGGTATTCTCTTTTTTGCATTCTTAGTCCACCTATTTAATATATAATGAGGTGGGATGTTATAAATCTCAATATAATGCATTACTTTAAGCGCATGAGCACATAAGAGGCCATAAAATTCAAACAATTTACAAGTGCAGGATACCATATTTTCGGGCCTTACAACAGTCACTATATATGTGCACATCCATTGTCTTGAAGTGGACGAGTGTGATATAGAGCTGATCTTATATAGTGAATCTTTTTTCAACTCAATCAACTTATAACCCGTCGTCGCTCTTAATTGAGTCTTAAATTCTGAAAAAATATTTCTTGTGTATATGCGGCGTGCATCTTTCTCAATTGGATCATCTGACCATAAACTGGGCTCTCTATCCTTTGTCATAAAATCCTCTAAATCCTCTCTCTCATATTGATTATGTGTCATTTTCTCAAATTGCATGACAAACTTGAATATTGATGTATGTGCATCTAACCATATTTTTGCAACGGCATTCATACTTTCACTACGTTGTGACGTAGACATATTGGCAAAGAAAGTATCTCGAAAATATGCAGGAATCCATTGATGTCGAATATTCCATAGCAACCGAAGATGGTTATTTTCATGCAATTCATATTTATCAAGCATTGTTATCCACGCATCCTCAAACTCCTCAATGCTTAAACTACAATTTATGCATTCTTTCAAATCATTTTCAAAGCCATCCTTAGTGTTATAAAGCACACCAAAATGCTCCTTTGCTTTTCTCATCACATGCCACTGACAACACCTATGAACAGTGGTTGGAAAGACTTCCTCAATGGCCTTTTTCATAGCAGGATCTTGATCAGTAATAATAGCTTTTGGGTGTCTACCATACATGGCTTTAATCCATGTTTCAAACAACCAAGCAAATGTATTAGCAGTCTCATCTCTAATGAGAGCACACCCGAAAAATATAGACTGCAAATGATGATTAACCCCTATAAAAGGAGCAAATGGCATACTATATTTATTCGTCATATAAGTTGTATCGAAAGTGACAACATCGCCAAAATGCTCATATGCTAATCTTGATCTTCCATCTACCCAAAATATGTTCCGAGCCCGCTGTTGGTCATCAACATCAATAGCATAGAAGAATAACGGATCTTTAGATTGAAGCTCACGAAAATAATTAAGCGCACTTGCTACATCTATTCCAATAAGGTTTCTATTTTTCTCAGCAACTTTATTACTTAAATCTTTTTTACGATGAAAGTGAAATATATGTCTTCTCCTCCCCTTGCTTGCATAAAGCCATAATTTTGTGAAATGGAAATATTGTTCATTCAACATATGAATTAATTCTTTTTGCCTCCTTGTAATAGCACGATGCGACTCGATAAAATCGATTTTAGAAAGCTGAAACGATTAATTTCAGATTGTGTTCGTTGTCGCCGACACCGACAGTAATCACCCCATTTTCTCATGATCATCTATCCTCATACAATCTGACCTTTCCACCACTCTCGTCGAGTTAGAAAATTGCTTTTTAGGCTATTGCTACCTTCTGAATTTTTGGCATGAACTTTTTCGATAGTTGGGATTTAGAAGACTGCTTTGAGAGAATACAATAGTTTAACAGATTGATGCAACATGCTTTTTTGCACTTATAATGGTATGTTTTTCTTAACTAAAACCACCCAATTTAAAAGCAAGTCATCATGTGAACTTTTTAAGCATCTTCTATAGAGTTGAATTCCAAACAAACGTGCTCTCAAGCGATTGTAGTGTTCATTCACATGATCTGTTCAGCAGTAGCAATTTGTTCACATTCTCATCTAAGCATCATTTTCAACATACAATATGTGGGCAAGCCGAGAAAACAAGAAGAAGCAATTAGTCAGGAACCATATTCCGCTCATTTATTAACCTCCTATAGATAAATCAAATTATATTACTATAAAATAGCTCAAATAATAGAAAAAAATTGATAACTCTACATTTATAATAATGACGAAATGAGTAGAATAAAATTAGATAGCTATCAAGTGACGGACAATTTTTATTTGTCGATATGCTGCACAAATTTATGCTCATACATATTTGAGAATACGCTCAACAAAAGAATGATTTTTTGCTTTCTAGAGGTGCTTCAACCTCATAATTCATTTCTCATGTAAAAATGAATACCTTATGTAAAAATGACATAATGACTAATCCCAAGAACTGAGGATCCATGAGATTAAAACAACATCCCCAGCCAAAAAGGTAATTTCCAAGAGCACTTCAAAAGAAATGCTTCATCTAGTTGACTCAATTATTCATGTATTTCCATTCGTCACCAAACGAAAAAATTATCAAAAACCAAATCAAAACGACAACAAAAACAAAGATCTAGGCGAGATGCTTACCTTCGAGATTGCCGAACGGCGTAACGGACGAGGTGCGGGAACGCCACAGTGGAGAACAAATCTCAGATCGATTGCCGCGGATCGAATCGCGAGTAGCTCACGGGCCGAGTGCCGCGCTCGTCAGGGAGCTGATATTGTAGCCGCAGGCCCGGGAAGGCGCGACGGCGGAGGGGTCTTCCGGGATGAACTTTAGCGCGCGGCCCGGAAAGCTTCCGCGCGAGTCGGGTCGCGTCCATCGAGAATTGTTAGCGCCGCGGCCCGAAAGGCGTCGGCGCGGCAGGTGGCAGACTTACTTCGGCGATCGTACGAGCGTCGATAGGGATAGATGACGCACCAACGTAAGAGGGAAAGAGAAGAATATGGGAGAAAAAAAGAATAAGAATAGATCTGGTGGGGAACTCAGAGAGAGAGAGGGAAGAGAAAGACGGGGGTTGTAGAGAAAGAAAAAAGAGAGCAGAAGTTGGGTTGCAGAGGGAAAAGAGAGAGGGGTTCCACGTCGTAGAGAGCAGAAAAGAGAGAAGAAGAGAGTCAAGCGCCGTTATTTGGGCCTGCGTCTTAGTTCCACCAATAATATGCGCGGATCTCGAGCGAGCCGATTCGCAATGGTGAAAAAGTCCAACGCATCAAGAGCTCGCTGTGACTTTTAAAAGCACAGGAGCTGCTACTCTATATATATATATATTATCTATATATATCTATATATATAAGTAGTATACTAGAAGTGAGGCTACCTATGGCTATCGGAAGCAAGGAACTTCGATGCTTCCCAGTTCGTTTTCGATGTTGCGACTTTCGAATCGATGATCGGCTCCGTTAAACCTTGATCTAGAGTGTTTGAAGTACCTAGAAAATAATTTAGATTTTACGATATTATTTGTAGTGACGAGGGGCCAAAATCAACGCTTGAAAATAGAAATCTTACAAAATGTAACAATATACGACATAAAATTTTAATAAAGAATACTTGATCTTGTTTTTATAGTAGATAATAAGGAATTTTCTATCAAAATTCTCACGTGATTTCGGATATTTCTACACCAGTTAAAACTCTGCAAACGCATTCACTACGGTCATTGAAATTCTGCTGATTTTGAGTCCATTACGATCACTAGGCAAATGATATTGAAAATAATAAATCTATATTTCTAGGCACTCCAATACTCTAGATCAAGTTAAACGAGCCGTCATCGACGATTTAAAAAGTCCAACATCGAAAACGAACTGGAAGGCACGAAGGCTCCGTGCTTCCATAGCATAGTAGCCATTCACTCTATATATAAATTATATATATATAATATATATATATATATAATTTAGAAATGCTATATACTATCATAGTCCAAGCGCCTTGCTACTCTAAATTTTGGCCGTCGATAAAAGAATGTGCGGTTAGATTGATAGTGATGCCGCGGTTAAATTAATAGTGGTCCCTAGGGTAGTGGGTGTTGTTAATAGTATTATCTACGATGGAAGATCAAAGGGGATATTTTAATGGTAGGAAACTACAAATAGACCAAACGGTTTGCTAACTATCAACTATAAGATGGTAAAAAGCGGACTATATATATATATAATATAATGGAGTAAAATAAATAGGCTTAAATGAACTATGTCCTCAAACTAGAATCAAGTAAAGTTTAGTCCGCCAAATTTAATTTACTTTAATTTCTGACTTTACATTTAAAAAAAAATTTATGCTATCTAGTTTATTCTTTTTTAGAAACAATTTAACTAAATATATTTAATAATATATATAGTTTCGAACTTGAAGAAACTACATACAACCACAATTTGTGCACTTGCTCTAAAATGGTTGGTAACTTTTCATAAATTATGTAAATTGTTTATACATTATTGACTAAATATAATGTTCACTGATATAAATAATTATTATATATAATATATATTATACATTAATAATTGATATGTGAAATATTACTGCACAGTCTGGCCGCATGCTATATTAATCAATTAGATGGGCAATATATGATATTATTATAAGCAATCAAAAGAATCAACATCAGAAATAAAAATTAAATTTAAGGATCAAAATGCATTAGATTTCTAGATTGGGGATGGAAATCTGGCAATTTAGCCGTACAATAGCTACTTGGTGGCATTAGGGAAATTGGAATTTTCGTTCAAACAGCTTGATGCGATGAGTAGAAAAATAATAGTCACTTAGAGTTAAGCGTAAAATGTCAATAAAATTGTAAAATTAAAGCCACTTTAAAATGGCACCAATTGCATTCTCTTTTTTTTGAAATTAGCCCTTAAACATTTTGTTATATAATTGGCATATTCACTCTTGAACTTTTTTCACTTTAATGCTGGTCCTCTAATTTCGAATTGTTTTCGTTAGGGATATTCGCCTCTGGCTTCATGGTTGACCTTAAACTTTTTATTTTAATTTAACTTTTGTTAAGAATATAATTGACGGCATCCCTTAGAGCAATGCAAAGGCTTGACGATGGTACTGGAGGTCCTAGAGTTCAAATACTATGGATTCACATTCTTGCTAAGTTTATTTAAATGAAAAACAAGCGGGTAGCGTGCAATGCTAGTTTCTCAGAAAAAAAAAAAAATAAAAAAATTTGTTAGATATAAATTTTTTTTTGTAATTAGATTCCAATGTTTAAACAACTCATTCTAGAGCAAACTATGTGGGCCATACTAACATAAAATAAAAGTGGAAGAGCTGATTTTTTTTTTTTCAACCCTACAAAAGAGCTTTACATTAAATAAACTAAACTTCGAAACCCAGGGGGGGGGGGGGGGGGGTGGGGGCGGGGGGGGGGGGGGGGGGGGGGTGGGGGGGGGGGGGGGGGGGGAAAATATAATTAAAGATTAAGGGCTGTGTTTTGGATTCGCTTTTTTTTTCAGCATCCTGAAAAATCGGAATCGGAATGGATAATCCGTTGTGAGTAGTTTGGTAGGCGGAGTCCATTCCGAATTCCGATTCCAAGAGTGAATGTGACATCCCAATCACCACTTTTCAATCCGGCCATAAGAGACTGATTGAAGTTGAATCCGACGGAATGGATATTATTCGAATTAATTTTCATTTTTCAATTTTTTAATATATAAATGATTAAAATTTAAAATTAAAATATATAATTTTAAATATTAATTTAAACCTAAATTAAAAAATTAAAATTTAATCAAAGTATTTCGATCTAACTTATGAATATTGAATTTAAATTAATTTTAATTTTATATAAAATTTTATTCAATTTTAATTTTCAAACTTAAATTAAATTTATGGATTCAATTAAAATTTAAATGTAATTTAAGTTTGAATTGAATCATTAAAATTTAGTTTCATATTTGAATATCCATCAACTCAAAAATTATTTTTTTAAAAAAATAGATTTAAAATTGACATTGTTTCAAAATTTTGATGTAATTTAATAATTTTATTCTATGAATCTGAATTTAACGTATTAATATATTTATAAGATATGTTAGTATACTAAATTTGATTACTTTTTATATCCACCTGAACCAAACACTGGATAATGGGAATGATATTCGATTCGAAATTCGGTGATGAACCAAACAGAATTAGATAATTAAGTCATTTGATCCGATTCATCTTATTTGATTCGATTCATATTCCGACTCCAACTTCGAACCAAAACCCTAACTAGTTGCCTCTCGCTGGCGCAGTGAAAACATTTCCTGAGGGTAAACCAAACACTTTAGGTGAACATAATATAATGCAATAAAGGGCAATTAATGTTTGGAGACGTAGCACAAACTTCAATCAAATTCGAATCTCGTAAGCAAATTAAGTATGATCCTCTTTACTGGAGGCTATCAATGGAAAGCATTCTATGCGAACTCACTAGCAAGTTATAAAAAAGGAGAAGGATGATCCATCTTACTGGGGAGGCCGTCTCAGTTCCCAAACGAGCATAAGCTTCTTCATTACTATCATGCTGTAAAAAGCACTTCTGCAAGGCTTGAAAAAGTAGAGCACAACATCCAACATGGGTAGATAAGTTTCGAAAGAGAAGAAGTTTTCATTAAAAAAGAGTTTGCATCATAGAACTTAATGAATAGCAACCAATTACCAGAAGGCTCAAAATTACCATTTACTAAGGTAACAAGCGCAAAAAATGAAATAGTACAAAGCCAAATGAACCAAAAAACTTCCGTTCCACCCCCATCTAATAAGGCATACTTTTCGAAAATATTGCGGCAATAGTATACTTCACTCTGCGAATGTTCTGTAGTTTTCTTATACATGAAAAATAGTATAAGGGATCTATTGTAAATAATTCTACAATTTTCCACCCCGCGCCGTAAAAGTGAAATCTGAGAACAACGAATAAAACCTTTAATTGTTATCCGTCGCGTAAGAGGAGTATTCTCAACTTTAACAAAGAGACAATTATAAACTGGTCGGTGCAAGGTGGACAAGTTTATAGCCTATTTGCGACCCCCAACCCCTGATACACAATGTAACATACGGTTTCTTCCCGTCTGTTTAGAATAAAAAGTTTCAGGCTTTCTGAAACTCCACGCAATATGTATACTGTTTGTGAACGCATCTCTCATATTCTACATAAACAAGAGCATTACAAAGCTAAAAAAGAAAATCTCGTACACACATGTGCATAGAATAAAAGGTTATAATCGTCAAATGCAATAACGGTAGAACCCTGCAGATCATCTATCAACATAATAACCCATATAATCAGAATTTTAATTCTCTCCCCAGAAATCTGTTGCTCTTCAGTTAGTAACGCATTTTTTTAGTGGGGGTGTCATCCAATTTCATGTTGAGAAAGTTGGTTTTATATTAAGCAAAAACTTCTCTATTGGGGACTTCCTGTAAATAGAAAGGATACATGAAGGGTAAACGATGTATAAAAATTCTCATTTTGCAGGATCTATGTGTGAACGGATCTGTCTATCTCAAAGAAAACTGCAAAAATACTAGAAGACAAAAATAGCACACCGTTCTTGGTTTCATAATGTTGCAGCATAGCTATGAGAGGACTTCATTTGTTGGTTCTGTATAAAGAACTGAATCAGAATGAAATTCCCAGAAAATATGAAGTATTTTTTGCAATTTAGTAAAATTTCGAATGACTTACCACCAAAACAAGCCTCTGGATGGACAGAAAGAATTGTTCTGCAATGCATACCTGAAGACCACATGTTACAGATGAAGCAAAAATGAATTAATTGGTAGGAATAGGTCCATGTACCATAATGGCAGGGGGATTTCCTCTGTATTCAAAAAAAGTAATATTAAATATCAACACACCCTCTATAGTCTATAGTTGTAAATAACAGACACCAGACACACCGTTTATAACAACATTTCCAAGTGAAATGCCTTACCATGCATAATCCATTAAAAAAAACTAAATTAAGCCTGTTAAGCAATGGTTCAATATGGAATTTCAATTTGCCCTTACTTGATTTATCTCATCATGTACAGTAAGTCTCTAAAGGCTAAAGGGGTAAGCTTTAAAGCAGTTGTCAGACATAGATGGCCTCTTACACTAAAGGGACTTAGAATGATTAAAGATATTTACAAGGGAATAATCATAATTTCAACTTCAGGAGGGTAATATGATATTCTCTGGTAGGATCCAGAGTTTACTATTGTAAGTTTGATATACTAATGGTAAAATCAAGCAGCTGAAAGTATAAGAATATCTAGGCAAATTACTGCATCATGTTCTACTTGATGAAGCAGGAGTCTCAAACTTACCACTGGAGGCTTAAACGGATAGTCAAAAGAAAACGCAGCGATTAGCTTTGTAGGTTAAACCTTCATATGGGATTCCTTGCTCTTCAATAGTACCGAAAAAAAAAGAGAAAATGTTCTGCTTCAGAAACCGCTGATACTCTGCATCTATCATCTGTAACGCAGAGAAGACAAAACTAGGAAAAGACTACAGAATAAATTCGAATAACAGAGAAGAGAAGTGAGCCATGCTGATTTTATATTTAGACATTAATAAACATAAAAACAACATTAACATCAAACTATAAAGGAAATGTTATTCTTTACAATATAATTCTACAACAATAATGACAAAATTACGGCGGTTTAGAATTTTTCTGTGCCTTGTGAATACAAACAATCAACTCGTGAATTGATACATTTTAACGGCATTAAATATAGCACCTCTTGTGAAATTTGCTGTAATATAAGCATTACTCAAAACTATAAATCCGTACACGAATTCTCCAATTAGATGAACCAATTCAAGAGACTCCTAATAATATATAGAGAACCAAAGCACCCAAGTTAAGCAAAGTATCTGGTTATGTTCAGATGATGAATATTTGTTCAACATATTCTGCCTTGTTTACTCAAAGGGACACTGTTAATAATTGATTTCGACAGGCTTGTTTTTCAGAACGAATAGCATGATTCTTTTCTCGTAGCTGCTACAAATTACCTCAAGGTACTCCTTAAAAAGATCAGGAAACTAAGGTTTCACAACACATAAGACCAAGAGCGTGCATGTTAATCACACAAAAAAATCTCATAAACACCAAGTATCATACGCTAAACATTTTCTAAGTACCAAACAGATATACTACTACTGAGGCATTTTCTTTTTCAATTATGTAAACTTTTTAAATAAATACCATTAACTATAAAGATTATTAAACAAGGAACTACGAATCAATAACACAAAACAGCATAACAAGGGCTACCACCGCACTTTGCACGTGATTCCAATCCCAATAAACGATATGATAAATCTCATCTGTAATATTAACCAGAATAAATGACATAATTCAGACTGCTAAGGTTATATCAGTCTGGGTTTCTCCGTTAATTCGCCTCTAAAAGGCATTCGAATGTTTTAACCTAAATTTAACGCATCTCGTCAAATCCATCGAGGCGAGCCAGATTTACAAAAAGCACGCATGACGAGAAATCAAAACTTCCTTTCTGGGCCTGCAACGAGTTTGAATCGCGGATCCAAAATTGAGCCCACAAAACGAAATTCAAAAAAATAGAAAAAAGGGTGCGACGCGATCGATCCGATCCGGATTCCCGAACCTCTGGAGACGGAGCGGCGTCGACGGGTTGTCGAGGTTCTTGCTGCTCGGCGCGACGCGCGGCGCCGCGCGCTCGGCGTGGCGTTCCGTACTCCATCTCCGGTCTCCTCCTGCGATCGAATTCGATCGATCCCTCTTCGAATCGGGATTATAATAGTATGAGAAGTGTAAATGATCTCGAGAGAAGCGCTTAAGATGAGATTGAGCCGAGATCTATCGAGAGAGGATCGAGAGAGAGAGAGAAAGAGAGAATGGGATTGGGACAATTGTCGAGTAAAGAAAAGCACGAGGAAATGAGGGAACGGAAAAGTAAGAACGTGGTTCCACGTGTTTTACCTTATCCTTTCTTTTTTCTTTTGTCCAATTGTCGAAAATTTTTTTATTTTTTTTGGGTACTTCATATATCAATCTTGGTATTAGTTTTTTTTTAATTATTAGCTATGTGATGTTAAAATATACTCTTTTTTTTTTCGTCAGCTTTTTTTATTAATATTTATTAATTATAAATATATATAAAAAAATTTTAGATAACAATCCATTTAGATTTACCGGAATATTCCTTTAATATTTTCTTAGTTTAACTTTATCACTGATTTAAACAAAAAAAAAATCTGACGACAGAAAAAAAATAAATATCATAGAATATTAAATTAATATATTTAAACGCATATAATACTAAAATGAAAAAGTACTAAACACATATTGGTATTTAAAGTTTATTTATTTTTTAAATAACCAACAGTACTAATGCCGGTTTTGTTCATTATAAGAAATAATACTTGAGGTAAAAAGAAAAATAAAAAAAATAACAGCAATAAAGATACAAATCAATCATTTGGAATCATCACCAATGTAATTTGCCCTAGTTTTTGAGAGGATATATAAACCATATTGGCTCTTACAGTTTATCAGGATGAGAATAGTTTTTTTTATAATTATTGTATGTAGTGCTGTGTGTGTTTACAATATTGTGCAGCATATTAAAATAAGGGATAAATAAGATAGATGTAGATTTTTTTTAAAATAATATAATCTTTAACATCTTTGGCATGGGACTGGTATGTATATCAAAAATAAAAAATACATTGCAACGTTGTTATAAAACTATAATATTGTACTCAGTTAAACGCGAATCGATATTTTGTTATCAATAAATTTGCACTAAGTTAAATAGAATCGAATCATCATAATCTGACTTGATTCCGACGATTATTATATTATCTAATTAGACTAAACTTAATTTATTTTCAATTAAAAAATTAATTAGAGATATATTCGGCCCTAATATTTCACTTACCTTCTATAAATTAAATTTAAAATTGA
>NC_033626.1:6423872-6443904 GCF_001540865.1 Ananas comosus
AAACACGTGGTCTCCAACGGCAAACTCTATATCTTTCCTCCGTTTGTCGGCATAACTCTTTTGCCGAGATTGCGCCGTAGCAAGTCGTTGGCGAGCAAGACGAACTTTCTCCTCCGCCTCCCGTACTACATCGGGGCCAAGACCCGCCCTCTCGCCCACATCGCTCTAATGAATTGGGGAGTGACACTTCTTTCCATAAAGAGCCTCGAATGGCACCATCGCGATACTTTCTTGATAACTGTTATTGTACGCGAACTCTGCCATCGGTAGATGATCATGCCAATTGCCCTTATAATCCAGTACACACGCTCGAAGCATATCCTCAAGTATTTGTATCGTCCTCTCCGATTGACCATCACTTTGAGGATGAAATGCCGTGCTAAAGTCGAGCCGCGTGTCCAAAGCCTCCTGTAGGCTCCTCCAAAAGTGAGAGGTGAACCTCGGGTCCCGATCAGACACGATAGACACGGGCATCCCATGAAATCTCACAATCTCGTCGATATATACTTGAGCCAATTTGTCCCCCGACCATGTAATATGAATCGGTAGGAAATGCGCCGACTTCGTCAACCGGTCCACTATAACCGAAATTGCATCGTGCCCACCTTGAGATCGTGGCAATCCGGTCACAAAGTCCATAGCGATATTCTCTCATTTCCAAACGGGTATAGGTAAGCTTTGTAATTTTCCCGCCGAAAAATGCTGCTCCGCTTTTACTTGTTGGCAAGTAAGGCATTGCACCACAAACTCCCCAATGTCTTTCTTCATGCCCGGCCACAAATAGTGCAACTTCACATCTTGATACATTTTGGTGCCGCCCGGGTGTATACTATAAAGGGATTGGTGCGCTTCTTGCATGATCGCCCTGCGGATGTCCTTATTCTTAGGCATACACCAACGGTTTCTAAACCGGAGTGCGCCGTCGGTCCCAATGCCAAAATCATCGGCAGTACCGCTCTCAACTTTCCCGTGCACCTTTTGGAGATATTCATCGAAAGCTTGCAACTCTTTAATCTTCTCCAATAGTGTCGGTTGAACAACCAACGCCGCAAGTGTCGCCGGCACTCCCGGCGCTACTACTTCCAATCNAGAGAGAAAGAGAGAGAGAGAGAGGGTGGATTGCCAGAGGAAAAGAGAGAGAGTGGGTTCACGTGTAGAGAGAGGAGAGAGAGGAACGGCGCTATTTGCCGTTCCGTCTAGTTCACCCTTTTACTGCGCGCGGATCTCGAGGCGAAGCGATCCAACGGTGCAAAAATGCCAAGCACAAGAGCTCCTGTGCTTTTAAAAGCACAGGAGCTCTACTCATATATATATAGAGTCCGGCTGGGATACTATCGATAGTACCAAGGGCTTAGTGCTATCGAATTTTCCACCGTTAGATTTAACCATTTCATTATTTTTACCCGTTAGATTATACTATTCAACCAATCACCCACTCAACCCTAGGGGGCCCATATTATCCTAACCGCACATTTCTCAATTCAAGGGCTAAAAAACAAATAGTACAAATAGCTTTGTGCTATTGATAGTATTCCAGTCTAGTTCTATATATATATATATATGTGTGTGTGTGTGTGTTAAAACATTTTTCTATTATTTCATAAGGACTTTTTTATTTTCTTTCCAGTGCAATTTTTCTGTGTTTATATTTATTTTCTTCTCTTTTGAGACAATCATCTTTGCGTTGTACTATTATGTTCATTTTTGAAAGAGTTTTTAATATTTGTACAAATGTTTTTGTTCACGTTATTATGAAAGATTTTTTATTTTTTATTTTTTTATCTATCTTCGAAGGATTTTTAAGATTGTTCAAATTTTTTTTAATATTTTTGAAGGATTTTTGAAAGATTTAATTTTTTTTTATTTTTAGTGTTGTGTTTAATATTTTTGGAAGGTTTTTGAAAAATTTTAAATTTTGCAAATAGAGCGCTAATCTTTCGCATCTATAGAATTACTATATTGTTCGAATTTAAAGTGCAAATCTTTTCAAATCTATAGGATATTTTATTTCTTTCGGAGTGCTATTTTTTATTTTCTATTTATTTTTATTTTCCTTTCTTTTGACCCAATCATCTTATGTTGTATTATTATGTAAATTTCTGACGAATCTTTTATGTTGTTTGGATTTTACTTGTTTACATTATTTTGGAATAAAACTTCTTTTTTTATATGTTTCTTTTCGAAGAATTTTTAATATTGTTTAGACTTTTATATATTTTTGAAGGATTTTTTAAAAAAATTAATACTTCCTCAAGGCTGAGACATGAAACACATCATGTAATAGATTATGTTCTACTGGAGGTGACTGAGGAGATGAGCTTACTGAGCAACTGGTTCGAATTCTTGCACGAAAGGTAAAAAAATTGCGAAACCGAGTTATTGCTTATGTGAAGGTATTATGGAGTTATCAGGCGGAGTGAGAGGCGACATGAGAATCTAAGCATGCGATGCGAGAATCTTCCCTACTTATTTGAGCAGCTAACGTGATATACATTTTAAGTTTCAAGGACTAAACTTTTAAAGGAGGAGAAATATAATGAATCTTAGCAAATAGACAAGGTTGAAGTGTCATTTTTTTTAGTCAGTATTTTTCTACATTAATGGATTAAGCTTGCTCGGCTCATTATGAGTTCGAGCCGAACTTTACTTAAAGCTCGGAAAATAAAACAAGTTCGAGCCGAGTAAATTAAAGCTCAGTTCGAGCTCGCTCGGCTTATAGCTCGGCTTGTGCTCAGCTTGCGCTCGGCCGAGCGAGCAAACGGTCGGGATAAAGGCTGAGAGAGAGAGAGAGAGAGAGAGAGTTAGTTCTACTGTTTGCTCTTCCCTATACCTACCTCGGGTGCACCTGACGAACGGAATTTCTATCGTTTTTTACGTTTTTTCGGGGAGTTTTGATACATAAAGTTGAAATTAGGAAATGTTAATTTAGAACTCAAAATTTCTAATAAAAACACAGATAAAGCTCGGTTTTGCAGAGGTTGAGTTAGTTCGNCTTCCTCGGTCCGAGAATATACCAATACGTCGTCAATGAATACCACGACGCACCGGTCCAATAGCGGACGGAAGACTCTATTCATTAAGTCCATGAACGCCGCCGGGGCGTTAGTAAGCCCAAACGGCATCACCGTGAACTTATAATGGCCATACCGTGTACGGTACGCCGTCTTGTGCACATCCTCGGGCCGTATCTTCAACTGATGATACCTCGATTGAAGATCAATCTTTGAATATACCCTTGACCCCTGCAACTGATCAAATAAGTCATCGATCCTCGGCAACGGGTACTTATTCTTCACTGTGACCTTGTTCAACTCGCGGTAATCCACGCAGAGTCGAAGTGTGCCGTCCTTCTTCTTAACGAATAGCATCGGAGTTTCCCAGGGTGACGCACTCGGCCTCACAAAGCCTTTGTCGAGCAAGTCTTGCAACTGTGCCTTGAGCTCCTTTAGCTCCGCCGGTGCCATTCTATACGGAGCCTTCGAAATTGGAGCCGCCCCGGGTACCAAGTCGATAACGAACTCGACCTCCCGGTCCGGTGGCAAACCCGGTAACTCCGCCGGAAACACATCCGGAAGCTCACACGCCACCCGAATACTACTAAGTTCCGGGTGCTCCTTCTGGGCTTCTACCATGGTCGCCAAATAGGCCTCACAACCACCCTTTATCATTTTCCTCGCCTGTGCCGCCGACACGGTCGCCGCGAAAAGCGAGCTTTTTGCTGCCTGATACACTAGCTCCTCTCGATTAGGCTCATGAAACGTGATCACCTTACTTTCACAATCTATCACGGCATAATACTTGGAGAGCCAGTTGGTCCCCAAGATCACGTGAAAACCCCACATTCGGTTTAACACCAACAGATCAATCGGCATGACCGAATCACCTATCTGCACTGGGCACGCTACACATTCTTCATGAACATGGAAAGTATGCCTGACCGAATTTACCGTCCAGTAGTCATAATGATGCATGATCTTAATGCCATGAGTCCTAGCGAATGATGCATTAATGAATGAATGCGATGCACCTGTGTCGAGTAAAGCTCTAGCTCTGGTGCCTCTGATCAAGATAATACCTGCCACGATGTCGTCGGGGACAGGAATTGGCTCCTCCTGCACCTGAGTGGCAAAAACCCGCCCACTCGGTGCCCTCGATGCCTCCGGCTGACGCGATGAAGACGAACGCCCAGCCGACATAGCCGGTGGTAACCCCGCCTGCTGTCTCGGGATATAAGGAACTGATGCCGAGGTAGGCGCAGATGAACCCCAGCTCGGGCACTCTCGTGACATGTGCCCGGGCTGGCCGCACCTAAAGCACTTTCCCTCGCGCTGCGAGCATACCGGCGGCCGATGATCACCGCCGCAAATGACACAACGGAACGGCCTGCCACTCTTCGACTGCTGCCGGGGATACCGAGGGGGTTTCTTTGTGTTTGACCGGCCCTCGGCACCGCCCGCCGCCCGCTTCTTCCCCTTGTCCCTTGACTCCGCCATTGCCTCGCGCTCCTCTCGCATGTGGGCGCTGCTGTGCTTCGCCCACAGGGCTCGATCAAAGACCTCCGCAAAGGTCGTCAACTTGAGGATTTTCACCTTCTCGTAAATCCTCGGTTGGAGTCCTCGTAAGAACCAATCAGCCCGGTCCGGGTCATCACGAACAACCTCCGGGACGCAGTCGATAAGGTGGGAGAACTCCTGCTCGTAATCTGCCATAGAGCGGTCCCCCTGTCGCAACTTGCGGAATTTCTCTTGCAACTTCCGCTTCACCGTATCGGGGAAGTAGTTGGCGAACACCGCCCTCCAGAACTCCTCCCACAACATAGGCGGAAGATCGGGCGATCGATCCCGCCTAACACGCTTCCACCACACCTTCGCCGCCTTCTCAAGGCAATGTGTGGCGAGGTACACCTTGTCCTTCTCCAAGGTGTTAAGATCCTCAAANATAAGCTCGCTCGAGCTCGGCTCGTTTCCACCCCTAGTCGGAAAGGCGGTTGCGCGGGAAAAAAAAGAAAAAAGAGAGAGAGAGAGTGAGGCGAGCTTGGTTTCAAGCAGCGAGTCGAGCATGCGTGAGTGTGTCTTTCGGTGTTTCGAAGTCCGGTTATTATCATAATATTTTTATTATTATTATTTTCATTTAGACTATTTTGATAAATTTTGTAGAAATTGAGAGTTCAAAATTGATTTCTATATGTTTTAAGAACTGATTTCGCGTGATTTTGACGAGAGATTTTTGAGCTACTCTAGGGTGTTGTCATTGTTGTTCAAGCTAGGAGAGCAGTAGTGGATCGCCTTGCTATTCTGATAACTGTTCCGTTCTATGAATTTGCGATATACATGGATTCCATATTGTCAAAATTGGTGAACTAACTTTTATATCCATATTATATTATTTAGCTTATGAGATGAACTATTGACATAGTTGAGATAAAGTATTTTGACACCTACTTGTAAAGTATATTAAGATATGCATATTTTTAGGAGTGGCAGATAGAGTGAGATTATAACTGTATTTGGGATACTATAATAGTATTGTCATGATCTATTTAATCATCGCATTTGACTATAGCCTACATATTATTTTGAGCTTGACAGTGATATTATACTCGGTTAGGGTAGCGCTCCGCGAGTGCACTCCGGAGGTTAGGTTATGAGATATTATTATGGTATGGACTAGATAGTAGCTTGCGTGATAGTGGACCACTATAGGTGGATGCTGGACACGAGGTGATGTAGGCTAGACCTAACTGTTAAGTCAGACACTATAATTGGGTATTTTTGCATTATTTTTTTCAGTATCTAATCAATTGATTAATGAAATATATAATTCATAGTTTTTAGTTATATTGTAGAGACATGATAGTAGTATTTGCTTTTAGCAATTATTTATATCAGTCCCTTCTTTTTTCTACTGCTTAGTTATTTACTATTTCTACCTCTTATGAACCTAGTGGTGTAGACCATCGGCAATGTCGACCATACCCACTAAGGACTATGGATTATAGTTCTCATATCTTTCTTATTAATATTTTATTTCAGAGCCTTCAGCACCAGTGACTGATCGACATAAGGAAATTACGGATAGTTAGCATCTTTTACCCAGTTTGTGCGTGTAGCTGGACAATCTAACAGTGTATATAGCAGTTTGTACAGTATTTTAAGGTTAAATTTATTAGAGATGTTGTACCATTTTGAGAACTTGTATGGTGATAATTGTATATTTATAGTGTTGCTATAGTACATATTTTTTATTTTACTTTGATACCTACTGTTGTTAGAATTTAGTTAATTATTTTTGGACAATCTCTGTTGACGCTTCATATATATAAGATGTATCCTTATGCATGCAGCAGATTTGTTGATGTAATTCAGGCTTTCGCTGTAATCCGGGACGTAACAAATTATATGTTTATTTTTGAAGAATTTTTAATATTGTTTGGAATTTTACATATTTTTGAAGGATTTTAAAAAATTTCTAATTTATGTTTCTTTTGAATATTGTGTTTAATATTTTTGAAAGGTTTATAAAAACAAGTATTTTGAATTTGGGTTTGTGGACAAACCCCTTTTTTAGCAGGAAAAGAATATGGCCAATTTGCATAAAAAATTCACTAGTTTTGTGCTTTTACAAAAGTAGGTCACCTATTTTGATTTTGCAGATTCGGGCCGGATTTTCAGCCGCTTGACCAAAATGCCCTTCGTCTATATTCGCGTCTCGTGTATTCCCTGAGATACGTATACTCTAACGTACGGTCCTAGCGGACATTAAATACGCCCCTTGCGCTTTTCGCAACGTCACTCTCATCGAAACCCGAACCAAATCAGCCCCGCTATTCGCCAGCCCCGGTATTTGCTGTTCAGCTTTAAGAAATTAAATAGTTGACAAGCTACATGGCAAGAAATACGCTGCCGGCAACAGGAATAATAGTGCAACGCTAAGAAGCAACGCGAAGAAAAATGGTGGAACAACACTTCTAACAGTGCACCTTTCGGCAGGTACCAATGCGACGTTGGCGTTCAATCTTCTCCCTCACCAGGGCAACATCCCACTCCCTTGGAAGGCAGTCAAGCAGTCTTCTTCCTAAACTGTAAGAAGCATAGGGGAGTTTATTCCAGCACTCGTTTGCAGAGGAGAAGTGGAAGAAGCGTGGTCGAGGGACATGGCTTTAGGGTTTGGAAGTGGAGAAGAGATGAAGGAGGAGGGGGTTCCGCAAAGGTAGTAGTGCAAAAAAAAAGGCTCTATGTGGTGTAACATATTCCTAAGTAGTGCAATGGTTTTAAGAAAATGGTGCAACGAGTCTATAACCAGAGAAAAAAATTCTTAAATTAGGTGTAATATTAACATTAATGGTGCAATATTTGGCAAACATTAATACTGCAACAAGTCCTTATGTCACACCCCGAACCCGATCCTATTTGGCCGGTTCGAGCGCGTCAAACAGACGCCGAACGGACAAAGTCTCCCCTGTCCGCCCAAGGCTCAACATCCTATACAAATAGAGTATGNTAGTCCCTAACCACATTAGAGACATATTACATTAACCCAATCATAAGCTTTCGCTATACATTGTTCAACGTCACTCACGTTTCCTAGGTCCTTAAGGTCTTTCCATTCCTAAGGGTCTCTAGGTCCATCCTATACTTTCACCTTTTGGCTCTTTACGCTCTGATACCATCTTATCTGTCACGCCCCGAACCCGATCCTATTTGGCCGGTTCGAGCGAATCAAACAGACGCCGAAAGAACAAAATCTCCCCTGTCCGCCCAAGGCTCAACATCCTGTACAAATAGAGTATGAATTTTGCACCAAACGGAAGCATACATAATGGCTTGCACGAGGGCAAGCAATAGCCAATAGTGAAAGAATCTACTAAACATCATACAGGTATTTGATTAAATTTAAATCACATACATGCATCCAACTATAATCAAGTTCTTTCACATTTTTGCATCATTTCTTGTTACATCTCATTTCTTCCAAAGTATAACTTTTGACATTTAAAATAAATATCCTTTACATTATTCATTAGAGCAAGTTCATGATACTAAAATCATCAAATACAAAAGATGATAGTAAGGGTATGCGACTACAAAATGATAACCATCTCGGGCGGTCTCTACCTAGGGCGCGATGCCCTTACCGCGATCATCAGCCGGCTCGCTTGGTCCCGGCTCTGTGGAAATAGTGGGGTGAGAACTACAACAAAGTTTCCAGTGGATTCGGCAACCAACCACGCCGACTATCCCACTAGATCTAATCAGGCATAATAGAAGAAAGAATAGATAATAACCAACTAACAAATGCAGATAATATGCCTGAACGATAAGTAAAACTATGCTCGATAGAATGCATATGATGAATGCAAAATTAACTTTTCATTACCCAATCTCATGGCTAGCCCGTAGGTTTCGCCCTCACAAACTCACCAACCCAAATTCCTATTGTCGGGGAGATAACCGCTACGACCCGACGGGACCGCCCTCTGGGGAGATAACCGCTACGACCCAGTGATGACAACTCCGGAGCACATCGCCCGAGGGGGAGCTACCGCCCTCGAGCAAGGACTATTAGGTGAGTACGATCAATCCTTAACTTTAAGGATTCCAAATTCAATCCATTCCTTGACTTCAAGGAGAACCATGTTCATATGACCCTTTAACTCTAAGATGTATATGTCATATTGTCTCTAACCCAATTTACTTGCATCCTCTAACCTCAACTAGTGTCATGTACACTACTTATTCTTGTTCCTGGTCATTGACGCCACAATTATTTTCTAAGTGCTATATTCTTGTACTCATGCCACACTCTATGTCTATGTCAACATGTCACATTTGTTTACTAACCCTTCTAGGTTCTTGTCCCTTGTTATGCATATATATAGGGTTAACAATTCTCATTCATTTACCATAATTTCTCAAGCATTAAAACTCATATCATGCAATGGAAGCTCTCAATTAACCCTACTATGCAACATGCTCAATATAAATACATATGCTCAAATATGACACTTTAAATATAAAGAGATTTCCGATGTCCTTGGAATGCACCACCCACCTTAGATGGTTACCAGGATGCTATGGTGAATTTCTTGGAATTTTTGAAACCCTAGTTCGCGTGCTGCGGCTATCTGTACGGAAAATGACGTTTTTGTCAATAACTTTGCGTACACTCATCAGATTGCCGAACCGAGCGTTCCAACGCGTTTAAAATACCCTCAATTAGGTTTCTACATGATCAAAATAGATCAAAACCCAACTTGGGCAAAACCCCTCTTTGGGATGCCCTGACATGTCATTTTTGTATTTTTCCTAGATTGATCTTGTCGCTAAGCAAAGAATAGCTTAGAATCACTTGGGAAGCTCTCTAATAAGGTTTCTAAGCTTTTAGAATCATCCCTAGGGCATCTACTTTGAGCCCTAGTGATCCACCATGAGAGCTCCTCAAGAAAGCCATGCTTTCATGGTGTTCTTGGCTCTAGGAGGTTTCTAAAGGATAAAACAAGCTCAAAACTCCTAAACATAGGGCTAAAACCCAAACCCTAGACTCAACTTGCAAAGAGACTCACCTTTGCCCAAGCCCTAGCAAGCTCCTTCTTGTTGGAGAGCCACAAGATCCTCTCAAGCCTCCAAAACCACCTCTTCAAGCTTCTTGTCCACCTTCTCCACCAAACCCTAGAGTTATAGAGAGAGAAAAGAGAGGGAAAATGAGAGAGGGGGATGTGGGTGGCTGTGGGAGGGAGAGAGAGAGGTGTTGGGTTGTTAACATGTTGCTACAATTGCAACTAGGCCCTCCAACTCTCTATTCTGCAGCAGATTCATCCCTGCTGCCAAAACTGCTGTGTACCGGTACGCGGGTTTGTGTACCGGTACGGACCTGCGCAGAGGCCCAAACCCGAGAGCAAACTCTCTCGGTTTCGCAGGGTGTGTACCGGTACACGGGGTCCCGTACCGGTACACCACCCAGGCTGCCCAAACCCAAGAGCAGCCTGTGCTCGGGTCGCTTGCTGTACCGGTACAACCACCATGGTATACCGGTATACAATGCTCCAGAATGCTGTTTTGGTTTCGACCCGACTCTACTTCGCATCGTTCGATGCCAAAACCATTCCAACACTTCTTTAACTCATTTTTGCCCTTCCAAACTTGTTGGAATGCAAAAAAAATGAAACTCACCAATTCATTTCTCTCGACACTTTAACCAATTTGATTAAAGTTCGATTATCGTTTTTCGGGTTTCGATATGTTACATTCTCCACCCCTTATATTTAGTTTCGTCCGTGAAACTAGTTTAATTTAAGCCCGAACTCGACTCGTACCTTAGTTCAGCTCGTCGAAGAGATGAGGGTAATGCTCCCGCATTGCGCTCTCGAGCCCCCAAGTAGCTTCCCGGTCGTCGTGGTTACACCAACGAATCTTTACGTACGGAATCTTACGATTTCGTAGTTTTCTTACTTCTCGATCGATGATGTACGCCGGAAACTCCTTATAGGTCATGTCCTCTTGAATCTTGGACGGTTCAAACGAGAGAACATGATCGGGGTCGTGAACATACTTGCGGAGATTCGACACGTGGAACACATCGTGCACTCCTGCAAGTCTTGGTGGTAATGCTACTCGGTATGCCACCGCGCCGACCCGTTCCAGTATTTCGAACGGTCCAAGGTACCGGGGACTTAGCTTCCCACGGATTCCAAACAGCTTAATCCCTCTCATCGGCGAAATCATTAGAAACACGTGGTCTCCAACGGCAAACTCTATATCTTTCCTCCGTTTGTCGGCATAACTCTTTTGCCGAGATTGCGCCGTAGCAAGTCGTTGGCGAGCAAGACGAACTTTCTCCTCCGCCTCCCGTACTACATCGGGGCCAAGACCCGCCCTCTCGCCCACATCGCTCTAATGAATTGGGGAGTGACACTTCTTTCCATAAAGAGCCTCGAATGGCACCATCGCGATACTTTCTTGATAACTGTTATTGTACGCGAACTCTGCNATTCTTTGCTAAATAGTGTAACAAGTTCGTAAATAGTCCAAATTTTTCTCAACATTTGGTACATCTAGCATTTTTGGTAGAAAATAGAAACCAAAGAATAAGAAGATTAATGAATGAAATAGACAATGCACTCTCTATTAATCTGGGAGCAAGGATTACATTTTCTTTGATGCAAATTACACGATTTTATAGTACTTTGTAATATACAAGACAGGATTTGCATACAATATACCATTTTCTCTAAACAATTAAGAAAACAATAAAGATCATTTGACCTTTTTTTGCGCTTCCATGCACAGGGCGATGCTATTTTTTGTCAAGGAGGTGAAGGCGACGAAGGGCGTTCCCTCTAAACACAGCCGATGCGGCCGTGGGGGATGTGGCTCGTGCCTTCCTCGTCCTTAATTGCTATGGCGGCGGCGGCGGCGGCGGCGTCCGCAGCTCTTCCTCATCGCGTTTGTTTCAGTGGTCCAGCCAGTGATTACGGGGGGCAAAAATTAAAGTCGTCGTGGTTGGTAGCGGTGGTCATGCCGACGACGGCCGCGGCAGAAGGGGACTGAGGCGAAAGAGTGGTCGAGGAGAAGGATGATGTTGGAAAGTATAGGACCAAGCAGATCGACATTAAGATCGACTCGCACTACCTGAAGCGCTTCAGCTACTCCGAGCCCTTTGGATCTCCGCTCTTCTATGGTCGGAAATAAGCTCACCGTTTAGTAAAAAAATATAAATAAATGAGAAAATAAAAAAAAAAAACTGAATAAATGTTCGAACCTTTAAGAGAAGAGAGCTAATGGGCTCGCGGCAATTGAAGCACTCCAGAAAGTGGTGGTCAATCTAAACCCCGACGTGCTAGATACCCTTCACAATAGTTGCCTCCTCGTCAACGACTGACTCGGTTCTCGCCCTTTCCACCACCGCCGCCATGGGGACTACCCCCGCCGCCGGCAGCCATGACGGCTTTAATTTCCTCCTCCGGAACAACCACCTGCGGTGCCAAAACAAATCTGAAGACANCCCGCTGGCGCTGCCGCAGCCACCACAGACAAGGAAAACGCTAGCCACATCCCCCACAGCCGCATCGGCTGTGTTTAGGGGGAACGCCCTTCGTCGCCATCACCTCCTTGATGAAAGGTAGTGTTGCCTTAACCTCCTTTTATACTTGTTGGATGTAAAAAAAAAAAAAATACTTATACTATATATACAGGAAAAACAATCCTAATCATAATCAAAACCGGTTAGATTCGGGCTCATACAATCCTAATAGATCTCATGTTAACCATGAAATTTAAGGGCCAATAGTTATAATTTAAATCCACAATAGACCCATTAATGAATGTGAGTTGGTGGGCCTTATGAAAGCCCGTTAAAATTTTAAGCCTATGGAATAATTCGGGCCTTATGAATATTATTATTTGTGCCAAACAATTTTCATCAAAGTGGGAATCAATGACGGTCCATATCCACATCCTAAAATTCAATATCCAATTAGAAAATATCTTTCATCCAAACAAGCTCATTCAAATTTCAAATCCCAACCAACTCTCAAAATATCTCCAATTCAAATCCCCAACCAATTCCCAAAATATCTCCCAACCAACCAACCAACTCCCAAAATATCTTCCAACCAACCACAACCAACTCCCAAAATATCTCCCGTTCAAATTCCGAACCAACTCCCAAAATATCTCCCAACTAACCAACCAACTCCCAAAATATCACCCAACCAACCACATCTATTCAAATTTCGAATATTTATCCCTCCAACTACTGATTCAAAATTCGATTTCGAATTTCGAATCCCTAACCGACTCAAAATATCTCTCGCCTAACCCACAAATCTCTCCGACTCCTCAAATCTCCCCTTTTATTATAAATGTGAGAATAAAAAAAGAGGAAGGGATACACACAGAAGAGAGGATAAATAGATAGAGAGAGACGATAGCGATACGGAGAGAGACGACGATACAAAGAGGAGAGATAATAACATTTCCACTCCTTGCTACACGCATACAAAAAATTCAAAGGAGGAGAATTTTTCGACCGCACCGCCGTGCCGCTTCATCCAGCCCGTCATTTGATCATCAGGTAAAGATAAAAAAAAAGAAGAAAGAAATAAAGAAAGAAAATAATAATAATAATAAAGCATATCAAAAAAATAAAAAAAAATGATCTCTTTTCCTTCCTCCCTTTTCTTTTTTTTTAGATCCTGCTACCGTAGTCATCCATACCATCTAAACGGCTTCGATGGGAGAGTGGAGGGAAGCCAATGGCTTTCTGTTTCTTCGGACCTCTCGATACCTCATTCGAAGCCGTTAATTGATGAAATGGATGATCTACATTGCTGCGACCATCTCCAGCATCGTCGGTTCGGTATTTTCGAAAGAAGAGGGGAGGGGAATTAAAGATTCCCCGTTCTTCGGACCCTTCAATCTCTTTTGAAAATATCGAACCAAATTTGCCGGCCGAACAAATCCGCACCACCGTCATCATCTTCACCGCTGTCATCTCCAGTATCGCCGGTTCAGTATTTTCGAAAGAAGAGGGGAGGGGAATCAAAGATTCCCCGTTTCTTCGGACCCTTCAATCTTTTTTAAAAATATCGAACCGAATTCGCCGGCCGAACAGATCCGCACCACCAATCATCTTCACCGCCGTCATCTCCAGTATCGCCGGTTAGGTATTTTCAAAAGAAGAGGGGAGGTGAATCAAAGATTCTCTGTTTCTTCGGACCCCAAACCAAATCGAACTGCAAAATCAAAAGGGGATTTCGTCGAATCCCAAATCTAATTGCAAAATCAAAAGGGGATTTCTTCGAACCCCAAATCGAATTGCAAAATCAAAAGGGGATTTCATTAGACCCCAAATCGAAATCAAAATGGGAATTTCCTTGGACCCCAAATCAGAATCAAAACGGGGATTTCTTCGGACCCCAAATCAGAGTCAAAATGGGGATTTCTTCAGACCCCAAATCAGAATCAAAACGGGGATTTCTTCGGACCCCAAATCAAAGTCAAAATGGGGATTTCTTCAGACCCCAAATCAGAATCAAAACGGGGATTTCTTCGGACCCCAAATCAAAATCACAAGAAATCAAAACGGGGATTTCTTAAGACCCCAAATCAGAATCAAAATGAGGATTTCTTAGGACCCGAAATCAGAATCAAACTGGAGATTTCTTCGGACCCCAAATCCAAATTGCGAAAAGGAGATTTTTTCCGACCCCAAATCAAAATTGAAATAAATTAAAAGGGGATTTCTTTGGAACCCAAATCGAAATTGCAAAATTAAAAAGGAAATTTCTTCGGACCCCAAAATCGAATTGCAATAAAATTCGAAAGGAAAATTCCTCCGGACCTCAAAATCAATTTGCAGTGAATCTCAAAAAGGAACTTCTTCAGATCACAAATTCAAATTTGGATAAGTCTAAAGAAGCCTTCTTCGGACCTTAATTCTAAACAAAAATAAATACAGCCAAACCCACAAATAAAAAACCCAAACCTAACCCCAAACCCAAATCAAATCCAGTCCACAAATAAAAACCCAAACCTAAGCCCATAAATCCCAAACTCAAATCCAATCCGGATCACAAATAGAACCCATACCAGACTTTCAACTTGGATTCATGAACCAAGTTCATGAACCAAATCCCATAAACCATGAACCAAGTTCGCAAACAAAACACCACGAACCATACCCAAGTTCATGAACCAAATTCCATAAACCATGAACCAAGTTCATGAAGCCAAAACAAGTTTGTGAACCAAACACCACGAACCATACCCAAATCCCATAAACCGTGAACCAAGTTCATTAAGCTTACCCAAGTTCGTGAACCAAACACCACGAACCATACCCAAATCCCATAAACCATGAACCAAGTTCATACACCGAGTTCATGAACCACAAACCAAGTTCATGAACCAAATGAACCAAGCTCATGAACCATGAACCAAGTCCATAAACCAAGTTCATATACCATGGACCATATCCAAGTTCATGGACCAAATCCTATACACCAAACCCTATGAACCATACATCAAGTTCATGAACTATATAAACCAAGTCCATAAACCAAGTTTATATACCAAATCCATGAACCATTTCTAAGTTCATGAACCAAATCCCACATGTCTAACCTCATGAAACATAAACCAAGTTCATGAACCAAATGAATCATGTTCATGAACCATGAACCAAGTCCAAAAACCAAGTTCATGAACCAAATGAACCAAGCTCATGAACCATAAACCAAGTTCATGAACCAAATGAACCAAGCTCATGAACCATGAACCAAGTCCATAAACCAAGCTCATACATCAAATCCATGAATCATATCCTAGTTTATGAACCAAATCTCATGAGTCATACACCAAACCCCAATGAACCATATACCAAATCTTATGAACCATACACCAAGTTCATGAACCGTAAATGTAACATATCGAAACTCGAAAATGATAATCGAACTTTAATCAAATCGGTTAAAGTGTCGAGAGAAATGGATTGGTGAGTGATTTTTGCATTCCAGCATGTTTGGAAGGGCAAAAATGGGTTAAAGAAGTGTTGGAATGGTTTTGGCATCGAACGACGCGAAGTAGAGTCGAGTCGAAGCCAAAACAGCATTCTGGAGCATTGCGTACCGGTACACCATGGTAGTTGTACCGGTACAGCAAGCGACCGGAGCACAGGCTGCTCTCGGGTTTGGGCAGCCTGGGTGGTGTACCGGTACGGGACCCTGTGTACCGGTACACACCCTGCGAAACCGAGAGAGTTTGCTCTCAGGTTTGCTTCTGCGCAGGTCGTGTACCGGTGATACCAACCCGTGCACCGGTACGCGAAACCTCTGGCAGCAGGGATAAGTCTGCTGCAGAATAGAAAGTTGAAGGGCCTAAATGCAATTATCACAATATGTTATTTGACCCTAGCCCTCTCTTCACAGCAGCACACACCCCTCCTCTCTTTCCCTCTCATTTTCTTCCCTTTCTCTCTCTAGAAAGCTTGGTCTAGGGCAAGGAGAAAGTGGAGAAGAAGCTTGGAGAGGAGATTTTGGTGGGTTTGAAGGCTTTGGTGGCTCTCCAACAAGGTGGACCTTGGTGAGCTCGTGGACAAGGTGAGTTTATTGCATAAGAGAGCCTAGGGTTTGGTTTTAAACCTTGGGATTTAGAGTTTTGATCCTCTAATTAACCTAGAAATCCTCTAGACCATGACTCCATGAAAAACATGGTTTTCTTGAAGAGCTCTCATGGTGGATCACTAGGGCTCAAAGTAGATGCCCTAGAGATGGTTCTAAAAGCTTAGAAACCTTATTAGAGAGCTTCCCAAGTGAATCTAAGCTATCTTTTTCTTAGGAATGAGATCAATCTCGGAGAAATGCAAAAATGACATGTTAGGGCATCCCAAAGAGGGGTTTTGCCCAAGTTAGGTTTTGATCTATTTTGACCATGTAGAAACCTAATTGAGGGTATTTTAAACGCGTTGGAATGCTCGGTTCGGCAATCTGACGAGTGTACGCAAAGTTATTGACAAAAACGTCATTTTCCGTACAGATAGCCGCAGCACGCGGACTAGGGCTTCAAAAATTTCAAGAAATTCACCGTAGCATCCTTGCAACCATCTAAGGTGGGTGGTGCATTCCAAAGACATCGAAAATCTCTTTATGTCTAAGTGTCATTTTTTGAGCATATGTGCATTTTTGAGCATCTTGCATAATAGGGTTAGTTGTGAGATTTTTATAACCTAATGTAAATTCAAATGCATGTTAAATGTTTGTAAGAATGTGAGAATGATGATCCCTATGTATGCATAAATGTGACAAGAACCTAGAAGGGTTAGTAAACGAAAAGTGACACTTTGACATAGATCTAGCAAGTAACATCGACGAGTCTAGAACCCTTAATAAACAAGTGTGGCATTTGGCATGAGAACAAGAATCTAGCACTTAAAGAACAAGTGTGGCATGAGTACAAGAACTTGATAGTGTATATGACATTAGTGATAGTAACGAATGCAAAGGAAAGAATGATTGATATAATATGACATTTCAACCTTAGTGTAAGGGTCATTTGAGCATGGTCTTCCTTAAAGTTAAGGAATGGATTGAACTTAGAATCCTCAAATGTAGAATTGATCGTACTCACTTTTAGTCCTTGCTCGAGGTTGTGGTAGCTTCCCCTCGGGCGATGTGCTCCGGAGTCGACATCACTGGGTTGTAGCGAGTATCTCCCCAGAGGACGGTCCCATCGGGTTGTAGCGAGTATCTCCCCGATTATTGGGATTTTGAGTTTGTGAGTTTGTTGAGGGCGAAACCTACGGGTTAGCCAAGAGATTGGGTATTGGCACTATGACCTTGCATTCATCATGAGCATTACATTGTGCATATCATTTTATATTGTTCAGGCATATTAGCTGCATTAGCTAGCTGGTTACTTACTTTCTTTTATTCTATTATGCCTGATTAGACCTAGTAGGATAGTCGGCGTGGTTGGTTGCCGAACCCACTGGGAACTTTGTTGTAGTTCTCACACCCCTATTTCCACAGAGCCGAGACCCAGCGAGCCGGCGGACGATCGCGGTAAGGGCATCGCGCCCTAGGTAGAGACCGCCCGAGATGTTTATTTACTCTAGTTGCATACCCCTTTTACTATATCATCTTTTGTACTTGATGATTTGGTTATTAAAGAAAAGAATATGTATGTTGTAAAAGATCCTTACATTTAAATGCAAGAATGACATTTTGAGATCCTATGATGTAAAAGAAAAGAAATGATGCAAAGATTGTAATCCGTTCATAAGTGTAGTTGTTTACCTTCACTCTTGGCTATTGCTTGCCCTCGTGCAAGCCATTGTGTATGCTTCCGCTTATGCAATTTCTATACTCTATCTGTACCTGTTGTTAAGCCTTGGGCGTACAGGGGAAGCTCTGTCTGTTCGGTGTCTGTTCGACGCACTCGAACCGGCCAAAAGGATCGGGCTCGGGGCTTGACAATAAACCAAACCTCATGAACCAAATCCCATAAACCATACACCAAGTTCATGAACCAAATCTCATGAACCATGAACCAAATGCCATAAACCATATCCAAGTTCATCAACCAAATCGCATGAACCATATCAAATGCCATAAACCATATCCAAGTTCATGAACCAAATCTCATGAACCGTGAACCAAATACTATAAACCGAACCGTGAACCAATTCCATAAACCAAGTTTATAAATCAAATGAACCAAATTCATGAACCATGAACCAAGTTCATACACTAAACCAGCGAATCATATCCAAGTTCATGAATCATATCCCACATACCGAACCTCATGAACCATACACCGAGTTCATGAACCATAAACCAAACCCCATGAACCATACACCATGTTCATGAACCCAATCCCATAAACCATGCCTAAGTTCATGAACTAAATATCATGAACCATACATCAAACCCTATGAGTCATAAACCTCATGAACCATACACCACATCTCATGAACCAAATCCCATACACCAAACCCAATGAACTATATCCAAATTCATGAAACAAATCCAATACCTATGAACCATACATCAAGCTCATGCCCAAAGTTCATCATGAACCTTTTCTTTACTCTAGCTCGTATACCTAGAGTAAAAAATCAAATGCAAAATCGACTACCCCTAATATATATACTTAGAGCTAAATCAATCACCTTAGTACATATAACTAAGGCAAAATCATCTCCAAATCGACAGAGTTCTAAGTTATATATTTAGAATTCAGTCAACTGTACCAGATTTTAATATAAAATTAAGTGTAAATAAAAGTAGTATGAGATACTATTTTTATTGGACTTAAAGAAATAAAATGTAAGTCTGGAATGACTTATGCTAAAATTGGAATGAAAAACAGGAGATTTAGAATTTTCTGTGAGAAACGGGACTAATATTTTAGCAGAAAATGCACAGTGTCAGAACATTATGAAAATGTAAGAATATGTCGGGATTATTTTTATGAGGCTAGATTTAAAATTTCATGCTATTCTAACACCGGAAAAGTGAAAAATAAAATCCAACTACTATCTGCTAGAGATTATAGTTCGGTAGGACTTTCAGTCACCAAAAAATGGTCCAAACTGGATAGTTAAGATATTTTATTTTTTATTAAGTAAAACCGAGCCTGACTGTCAAATTTGAGAGAGAACGGACATTCAGAAGAGCTCCGGCGAAGAGGAACAGATTCTGAGCTGCTAAACTGCTAGTGTGAATAGTGTTAAGGGGCTATTTATGTAACAGGACCCTTCTCCTTCTCCCTCAACCGAGCACCACCAGCACCAACTCACGCACAAATGGAGGGAGAGAGAAAATCTCCCTTTCTCTCTCTAAATATCTCTTTCATCTTTCTAGATCTCTCCCTCAAATTCACGGCGTTGGCGGAGAGCGAGCTTGTGAACGCGTTGGAAGCAACGGTTCGAGTCTTCGTGCGTCCGGTTGAGCAGCGTGCTTTCGACCCGGCGTTCGCAATTTCGGTAAGTGTTTAGAATTTGGTTTAATTCTTAATGCTTAGTATTCTAGTAGTCTCTAGAGTGTTTCTAGCATGTCGCTGCATTTAATTTTGGAATATTAGAAGGTTAATTGCATGCTAGGGCTATGTAATATACCGAAAATTCGAAAAATAAATATCGAACTTTAGTCAAATTGACCAAAGTGCGAGGATGGTACACTTCGGAAAGTCCGAAGGTGTTAAAATGATCAAAAACGTGTTATGGGAGGTTTTCGAGAGCTAGGGAATCAAAAATCTGCAAACTGCAGCTTTTGAGCTCTCGGGGACCGGTCCCTGGTGGGAGAGACCGGTCCCCGAACGCGTATGAAATGAGACAGCCGAAAAATCGGCTAAGTCCTGGAGGATTAGCTCTCGGGAATCGGTCTCTGTCTGAGAGACCGGTCCCCCAGAGACCGGTCCCACCAGAGAGGGACCGGATGCATTGCGCGCGGCAGCTCTAGCTGCGCAGGGTGGACCTTCGGGGACCGGTCCCTGCTCGGGGAGACCGGTCTCTGCCTGCGAAAACTGCCCAGTCC
>NC_033626.1:6443929-6522115 GCF_001540865.1 Ananas comosus
GGAGACCGGTCTCTGCCTGCGAAAACTGCCCAGTCCGGGCTGTGTGAAATAGTGAAAGCTGAAGGGTTTATTTGCATTTTTGCAACCCATGGGTTAAGTGGAGGGCTGAGAGAGCCTTTTCTCTCATTCTCCCCCTCACACACACTCTCTTCTCTCTCTCTCTCTCTGTAGAAGACAAAGGAGAAGAAGAAGAAAGGAAGAAAAGAAGGAGAAGAAGGAAAAGAAGGTGAAGAAGAAGATCAAGGAGCAAAGGAGCTTCATCTTCTTCCTCTCTAGTGCAAGAATAGGAAGCTTACAAGGTAAGCTTTGAACCCTAATGTAGTAAAACCCTAGAAATGAGTTTGAATGAACCTAGAAATGGTTGTAATGGATTGTTTAGAGTTTTTGAAGCTTTCTCTTTGCTTCTTTAGAGATCAAAACCTTGGTTTGCTTTAGAGGTGAGCTTGGACCACCTCTCATGGTGAAATCCAAACTAGGGTTTTGGAAAGCCTAAGAATGGTTCTAATGGACTATTTAGAGTATAATGAAGCTACTTTTGCTTCCCAATGAGATCAAACCCTAGGTTTACACATGCATTGGAGCTAGGGCACCCAAATTGGGGCTTTTGCTCATAAGGGTTTCTAAGTGAAATTGACCCTTCAAAAACCTAATTGGGGGTATTTCCGACGCGTTGGTGCGCTCGGATTTACGTTACGAAAAGCCAATGTAAAGTTATGGCCAAATAAGCCTAATTTGGCTTCGTTATGCCGCAGGTAAAGAACGAAGAGTCTAAAAATCCCAAGAAAATCATCGGAGCACCTTTGAAGGCCTACGAGGTGGGTGGTGCTTCTCAAACTCGTTGAACTTCCCTCTATGCCTAATGTGTCATTCATTTGAGCATATATATATATATGTTGTTGCATGCATTTTAGGGTAAAGTGATGATGAAAATGTAATGTGCATGATTGTGAGTACAACTTGCATAATATGATGAATGAGAACCTTATGAATGTTAGAACCCTATATGTATGCATGAGAGAAAAGTGAGCACCCAAAGTGAGCAAAAGAACAGAGTGGCACAATGACATAGATCGAGTGGCATTTAAAAACGTAAAGTAAAGTGACACTAGAGTTAGTGTGAGCCAAAGAACCAAAGTGAGGTAAAGAATCATGAAAATGACAATGTGTAAAGTTAAAGTAAAGTGGGGCAATAAGAACGAGAAATGTAAAGAACAAGAATGCTAAAGATGGCAAAAGTAAAAGAAAAGTAAAGAATGGGATTGCATGAGTTTGCAACATAAAGTGATGTAAAGGACACTAGAGCTAGTGTAAAGTCAAGATTGAACTTATGAAATCCTTTGAGTTTAGGATATGATCATACTTGCTATGAGTTCCGTGCTCGAGGGCGGTCGCTCCCCCTCGGGCGATGCGCTCCGGAGTTATGCATCACGGGTTGGAGTAAACCCGAAGGACGGTCCTAGCGGGTGAGTTCCTGCGATGATGGACTTAATGTGAAGCAAGTTAATGTGGCGATACCCCCGGGTTAGCCTTGAGATTAAAGAACAAAGAGCAAAGAACAAAGTGCAAAGAACAAAGAACAAAGAACAAAGAGTAAAGTGAAAAGAACAAAGAATTTGCATAATCTGCATTTATTTAATGTTGAGCATACTCCTTGCTTTATTGTTCAGGCATATTAGCATCATGTATAGATTGGTTACTAAATGCAGCTTATTCTTTCTATTATGCCTGAGTTAGTCCTAGTGGGAAAGTCGGTGATGTTGAGGCCGAACCCACTGGGAACTTTGTTGTAGTTCTCACCCCACTATTTCCACAGAGCCGGGACCGAGCGAGCCGGCGAGCGACCGAGGTAAAGGTATCGCGCCTTAGTCAGAGGCCACCAAAGTCGGATTTCATTTTGTAGTAAAGTACCCTATGATCATCTTTTGTATATGATGGTAAATGATGTAAAGAAAAGAATGTAATGTGTATTTTGAGGTAAATGTGATGTAAGAAAGAAATGATGAAACGAAATGTAAGGAATTCGAAAAATTACAAGTTGGATGTATGTATATGATCTAAATTGAATCATACTACAAGCGAATGTTTAGTTTTCCTTTCTTTCACTAATGGCTATTGCTTACCCTCATGTAAACCGTTTGTGTATGTTTCCGCTAGTGCAATTCTTGTTTGAATTTTGTACATGTGATGAGCCTTGGGCGGATAGGGGAAACTCTGTCCGTTCGGCGTCTGTTTGACGTGCTCGGGTCGGGCCAAATTGGTATCGGTCCCGGGGCGTGACAGGCTAGAAGAGGGATTCTTGTAAATATAAGGGTTTGATCTAAATTGGACCCATGTAAACCTAATTGCTAGGTATTCTGACGTGTTTGCGAAGACGGTTCGGCAATCCGTCGAGGCTACGCAAAGATATTGGGAAAATGGACCGTTTGGCTTCGTTTCCGCCTGGAGGGCCGAGGCGGCGTCCAAAAATTACGAAAATGGATTCCTAGCATCGCGGCATCTAGATGAAGCCCTTTAAAACTCGAGGCTGCGGATTGACGCATGGTTGGTGATTATTTGCAAGACCAGGCCGAACCGGACGACGAGTGCCGCGGGAGGCCGATTGCAAGTGTCGACAAGCAATCGGAGAGCGTTGCAAGGTGGGTTGTGCTCACCAAAATATTTAGTTCGCTTCCATGTCGAAACAAAGTGATGTTTATTATTGATGCATATAATGGTAGTTAATTGTTAAACATGTAAAGGCATGAAATGCTAGAAGAATACATGAGATCAATGCTATGTTAGACTACCATGATACTATAGGAATGCATGAGATATTATATGAATGCATGTCATTTAGGTTATATGAATGCATGAAAATGATACTATAGGAATGCATGAGATGTTATATGAATGCATGTCATAGAGGTTATATGAATGCATGAAAATGATACTATAGGAATGTATGAGATGCTTGACTACCATTAGATGACAAAAACATATACATGTTAACATATTGTGGATTGACATATTGTGGATTATGTTAATTGACATATGCATGTTGAACTTGGGTCGAAAACTCTAGGTTGATTAGAGAGTTCGACATTGAAAAATAAGAATATGAAAACTGTGATACTCGATGTGGACTAGTAGATTGTCAAGTAGATCGAGTGGCATTTGGACTAGTGTAGTAGAGACACTATGACATGAACATAGGGATAGATGATTTCCTGAGTCATGGATATGTGCCACATGAAACTAGTATAGTAGAGACACTTGTGACATTATTGTTGGGATTAGTGGATTTCTCGTGTCGTTGTTAAACCTAGTAGACAGGGTATCCTCGAGTAAGAGGATTGGATCATACTCACTTAGTCTGTTTTTACTTGGCATGGTGACTCCACCCAAGCAGTGGTCTCCGAAATACTTCACGATAGGGATAGACGTAGTTGTCACGCAAACTGTCTCGGTGTACGAGTGCAGATTCTCCTCACCTATGAGATTTTCAAAGTGAGTCGGGGTTTAACCTTTTGGTCAGCCAGTGAGATTGGTGACATTTTTATGAGCTATGGATGAATCCCAGCATAGTGGATTGGCATCGCAGTTGGTATCCCAGTTGAGTGGATTTAAGGCTAAGGTGCAAGTGAGATGTCCTTTACTTTGAGCCTGGCTTTGCGCGGTATTCCGCGGATGATTGACTCAAGACCGAGTCGAGTGGATAGCTTTGTAAAGGTTGATGAAACCTTGTGAGCAACAGTAAAGATAGATGAAACCTTATGAGCAGAATTGTAATTGACATGAATCCAAAATAGGGAAAAACTTAGATGTCAATTCGATGAGCTGTGAATAGCGAGTAGAATTAGTAGATCTACTTACCTCATTGCATATTGAGTTGCATGATTTGTATTGTTGCATGTTGCGAGACATGAATGTGATAAATGTTAGTTGCATAAAATATTTGATGAAATATATATATATATATATATCTGTGGATACTTGTTGGACTAACATGTTGCAGTGCCTCCTTCGGACCTGGTGGGTCGAGCTTTTCCCTTGGGTGGCCGTACCCACTGGAAACTATGGACAATAGTTCTCACCTCCGTGTTGTTTTTGGGGGTACAGGTTCACACGTGAGCCGCGCGGCGGTGCGAGGACACGGCGTAGCTTCGTAGATAGCGCTCTACCACTGAGACCAAAGATAGCGGTACCCCGAGTCAGCCTACCTAGGGGTGTAGAAAAGAGAAGGAAATCATTATTTATGTAATCTTGATTGTATTTGGGAGAAAGGAAAATGAAAATATAATATGTAAAAAGCATGTGATGTGAATGCTTGTAATAGCTTAGTTGTTTTATGTTTTTTATACCTCCTTATGCAATCTCTGCGTGAAATCTATTCTTGGTTGGAACCTCGCCCTTTGTATTGATTGTGACGCCTAGGACGTACAGGGGAAACTCTGTCCGTTCGGCGGTCTGTTAGCGGGCCCCGAATCCGACCAAATAGGGGGGTCTCGGGGCGTGACATATACACTCAGGAATTAGCCATTCTCTACTTTCGGGTAATATCAAATCTGACCTACCTCAATACATATACTTGGGGTATGGTCACATCTCCACCTTAGAATATACAACCAAGGTGAATATAATCGGACTCTAAGACATATACTTAGAGCCAATTAGACTCTAATACATAGAGTTTAATATCGACTAGATCTTAACACATATACTTAAGACCTAGTCAATCTCAAATCCAACTGAATCCTAATACATATGCTTAGGATTCAATAAACCAAGATACGATTCATTCAATCCCACCTATAAAGGTCTCTTAATCGAATGTGCCCCAATGCGACGGGGGTAATTAACACTAGATGCTTGCATCTATTGAAAGCCATGGATCCGCGATACCTGATACCCATATACATATAAATACTAATCTGAATCATGAATACTACCCCACGGCCAAATCCATCGACCGTGCGAGGTGCGTCATTCGTGGTGGCAGACAATACTAGGGAGGAACCGTAAATCCAAAAAGAAAACATTGTATCAAACAATACGTCATTTGTACTTAAACGATTGAATTTCATACTTAAATAGACGATTAAAACTAATAGTCTATAAATGGTGCAACTTTCCTTGCAATAGGTTATTTTATTGCATTAATCGTTCAAAACTGAAAGCAATAGTGCAAATGTTGTGTCAGTAGAATCGAAAATAGTGCAATCTCTACGCTGAAGAGTGCAAAATATTTGTAGAGAAATGCAACGGAGAGGAGCTGTAAGCGGTGGGTAATACGTTCAAGAATCCTGCCCTTGGGGTGTGTAATAGCCACTTTCCCTTCCCGAGGAAAGCTCTAAATTCGTGGGCATTAAATGACCGTGATCGTGGTTACGCAACCTCCCAGTCCTCGGTTGGTGAACCAAAGAGGCCACGCTATTGGCTAGCCCCGGTGTTTGCTGTATATTATTTCAAATTTTTACATTTTGAAGATAAATGTGACCCGTATCAGGAATAATGGTGCAACAAGCACCAAAATAATGCACCAACCCTTATAAAGGCGCACCTACGACCACATAATAGTGCAATATTGGTCTCTAATAGTGCAACTATGTGGCAATCTGTGCAAGACAGTTTCAATGAGTGCAGCGTCCCACTTCCCTCCATGCAAGCCGTGAGTTTTGTCTACTTTTGTCCGTCTCGTTCGGCGTTTGCAAAGGAGAAGTGGAAGAAGCGTGGATGATGGACATGGCTTTAGGCTTATGAACTAGAAGTCGGAAGATGGAGGAGGGGGACAAGGTGGTGACCAGTAAGGCGCTACGAAACTGCTGAGCATCAAAATAGTGCAACATTCTGTCCTAAATAGTCTAAGTAGTCCCTAACCAGTGCAATTTTTTCTCTGTATTTAGTGATAATTTGAAGGTAATAGTGTAACGTAAAAAGCAAATAATAGTGAAACTTGGAGAAAATGGGTGCAACAAAGCTTGTAAGTGTGCAGTGCAGTTGTAATACTAGTGGAACATCCACCGTAATAATGCAATGCTATTCAAACCAGTGCAACATAAGAGTGCAACACTTGCTGAATTAAGTATTTGGCTAAATTACAAAAAACTCCTTTGTCAAAACCCAATTTTTTACTTTTCCTCCCTGTCATTTAAAAACCTACACTTTGCCCCCTTGTAAAATGAAAAATGTTTACTTCACCCCCTGCCGTTAGTAATCCGTTAGGGTTTCGTTTATAAAATATTATTATATATTTTTTTTATGCCAAAAATACCCTCAGCCTTCTCTCTTGTTGCTAAAAATGGTGGGGGGCCAAATGGTCATTTTGTCATCACAATTTACACCGTAAGTCCCTGTGACCATTTTTTATTTTATAAGGGGGCAAAGTGTAGGTTTTTAAATGACATGGGGGGAAAGTGAAAAATCGGGTTTTGACAGAAGGGTTTTATGTAATTTAGCCTAAGTATTTTAAAACTTAAAAGTGTAACCCAATATTATATGGTGCAATATACAGCTGGAGCTTTAGCAAGTCTTCACTAACTATTGAAAAGGCTTTCTTTATTAATTTTGTACCAAAGATTATATTGTCTTTGGCGAAAATGCAACACAAAAGACACGATTTGCATACAATACCAGGTTCTATTACATCCACTGTAACAAACTCCTCAAAATAATTATTTAACAAAAGTAAAATTTTTTCCAAAAATATCAAATCATCTAACCTTTTTTTGCGATTCCACGCGCACGGAGCTAACACTACTTTTCGTCTAACAAGTATAGGCGGCCAGGGAAGAGAGCCGAAGGAGACTGCGAGGAGGCAGCAGCTCGCTCGGAAGGGTACGATCCAACAACGAGGTGTTAAAATAGATCCGCACTATTTGGAGTGTTTTATTTGCCACGAGTGCTTTGGATCTCTGCTCTACCATGTTCGAATATAGACAGTACAATCAGTAAAATATTAGAATCGATCAATAATAATAAAAATTTGCAAGAATTTAATAACCTGGAAGAGAGGAGGGCCAATTGGCTCGGGGCAAATAAAGCACTCCAGATAGTGCGAATCAATCTTAACTCCTCGTTGTTGTATCGTACCCTTCCGAGTAAGCGGCCTCGTCCTCAAACTCTGCTTCGGCTCTCTCCCCTCATCACCTAAACCTCCAGGACGAACAGTACTATCGTTGCCGTTACCTCCTTCGACTCTGGCACCTTCCGTCGCCACACCGGTTGCCCTCGTTCGCCTTTACGTCCTTTTTATATGTAGCAATGCAACGGAGAATGCATCTGAAGAACCATTTTTTAAAAAATGAAAAGTCGTTTGAAAAGCCGCTTTCCCTTCCTGAGGAAACTTCGATATGCCCACTGGTGTCTCTTCGCCTCACATAATCGAGGAGAACGTATACGTTACTGTACGACCTTTTGTCGCGAGCATTAAATGCAACCTGTGCAGGAAACGCAATCTTCGAAATATCGCTATGCGAACCAATTTTGCCAAGCTACTCGCCAGACCCAGTGTTTGCTGTTCAGTTCTCTGAAATTTGGAAGAAAACACCACCGACGATGGGAATATTGATGCAAATGGAAGTGAAATAGTGCAACAACCTTATAACAGTGCAGTGCACACTTTATATTAGTGCAACAATGTGGCAAACAATACACTATTCAAACAAATATTTTCCACAGTAGCTATAAACCAAGCAACAAAAGAAGGAAAGATGTTCAGCTTTTCCCCTGTTAGGTCGCCCCACTTTAATTCAAATTTTCTCGACAAGGATAAATGGTGCAGAATTTTTCCTGCTCTTTGCACTGTTTGCCACTGTGTTGCACTATTTGCCACGATTTTGAATATCTTTTGTCATTGTACGCTGTTGGCTATTTGGTGTGCTAACACGTCAGGACATTTCTGGATTCTTACGCTGTGTGATGAATAGGTTGTCCTAAACGAGCATCCCACTAGCTATCAACCGATGGTTGCTCCCATTACCCTATTCTAACCCTTTACGTACTATCCACCGCATTATACCTCCTATTACCCTATCAACCACTTTACTGTTTGTAACCACTATCGTCTGCTTCGAAGCCCAGTGGCCGCTACACTCTCAATCTACGTTTCTTGCAATGGTGTTGAAGTCGTCACAATCTACTAATTCATCGTCTGACGCCACCCGAAAGGAGCTGTCGCGGCCAGTTACCGGTGGCCCCGACGGTATATTCATTGTGAATTCGAGGTGTTTCATAGGAGCGTATAGGAAGATTTACACGTCGGTCGTGAAGCCCCATCATCTTCCCGTCATCCACAATGCCACTTTCGCCAATATCTTACACTTTCCCGACATCACCTCAGATAGGCCCATACTGGAGTTCATCCTCTGACATTGGAATGAGTGTGTAGAATTCAAAATAGGCTCGCAGATCATATGCTTCACGCTCCAAGAGGTTGTAGTTCTGCTTGGATTATCCATGTCGGGTCAAATATTAGACCTAAATATGAAAGTTGAATGGGATATTCAAAATCGTTACCATGGAGGGAAAAAGGTCGACCGCAAAAACCTCGAGGTGGTATTGAAGGAGATGTCACCCAAGGAGGATGAAGACGACATTAGCGACTTCGTGAAATTACTTATTCTCTACTTTTTTTGTTGCATTAATTTCTTTTCACAAATACCAACAATCTCTGCCCCAAAGGTTTGGTGGCTCTTGTCGATGATCTCCCCGCTCTGGGATGCTACAATTGGCTGGAGGCAGTACATCGGCTTATCATTGACAGGCTATGTTTCGCCACCATTAAATTGCAAGTTAATTCGAAGCAGGTGGGATATGTTCTTGGATGCACCTCCTCTTCTCCCAATAAGTGTATATTGTGAAAAAATATTCAGGTATTTATCATATTGCAAAGTAGAAGAACATTTAGGACATCTCGCAAGTAATCGTGCAAAAGAACTCTATTGTATATGTCAATCGTGTAATTTTGTGAACTATAGTGTAATATTGTGCTGATTAGTAGTATAATATTGTCTTTGCAATCAGGTGTGGATATATGAACACACTGGGTACTGATGTCCTCTACCTTTCCGTCGTGCAATATTTTTTCATGTCCAAAGATAGGATACAATTAGATGGACTCAGCGTTCACGGGGATCGTCGAGAGTGAAGGAGGATTTTAACTTCACTAGGTACCAACGCAGGCTCGACCTCTCCCCAGAAGAACAACGGCTGCTCGGGGTCGTGGCTGATGTTCCATATCGCTAGTGCCCCAGGAATGAGGAACCTCCAGGGGACTATAAAGAGGTGATGGCAGCAATTGCCCGTCTAGATGGCGTGGTGTACAGTCTTGCCACCTCCGTGGCCGCCATACTAAGCAATCCGCTCTTCTACCAACACCAACATCATCACTTGGAAGTAAAAAGATTAAAAAGAGGCACAAAAGCGTGCAAGTACCAACCCCCCCCCCCCGGGGTCTAAATCCTATAGGAGCTCCTCACAGTGTCAAAAAATAAAAGTTAGCACCGTCCATCTTGGCGATGCCCGCAGCGATACGGCCAATATCGTGAAGCCAGAATTCGTGTCAGAACGAATGCGGAGTTCATCGAAATTTAAAAAGGATGGGGCTCGCCAAAAACTACGGAGTCTACCTAGAGTTCCCCATGAGTGTCGTGAGAAGCGCACGTCGAGGAAAGGCAAGTGAACTAGGAACCCGTACCTCCTCCGACTGCTCTGGGGATGAAAGAAGAACAGCGACGACCTAATTGCCGACGGATGTAATGCGCTTATTAATTTACATTCTCAGTAATAGTATGATTCTTATGTTACATTCTCAATACTAGTGTGATTGTACTACACTGAGTTTAATAAAAGTATATTTTAATTGTTTATTGGTACATATTGTAATAGTGCATTATTTAGTCAAGTAGTGTAACATACAACCGCATCAATTGTATGCAGGTTGTGCCACCGAGAGAGAGCGCACACCTGCGGCCGCCGAGAGAGAGCGCACATGCGCGCCCGGTCATTTTATTTGACGAACAAGTCGAAAAGATGACCGTACAATAGTTGGTCTTTTCGCCGGCGACGTAGTTCTGGAATGCGACGAAGTATGTAAATGTGTAATCGTTGCTGAAATAGTGTAATTTCTAAACTAATAGTTCAATTGACTCCAATTTTTACAACAAAATTTCAGCTGCATAACGTCGTCATCCAAGTATGTCACGACTTCCAACCATTATCTTCGCTACCAGAGGCGTCGGAACCCTCATTGCCGAGAGTGTCGAAGTTCGGCGAGGCGGGGGAACTGGAGGAGGCGGCGGACCTGGAGGCGGCGGCGGGGGAACCGGAGGTGGCGGCGAAAAAGGCGGCGGTGGCGGCACCGAGGGTGGCGGCGAAACTGAAGGCGGCTGCGGAAATGACGGCTGGGGCGTAACCGGAGGCGGTGGCGCCGGTACCGATCTAGGTGGCGAAACCAGAGGTGGCGTTTGACGGAAGAGGAGAAGCCCGCCGAGGGGGCGGCACCTGCAATAGCGGATGCGCCGAAGCCTGCAAAGATGGCTCGTACAACTAAAAGGGTAACTAAATATTACGCCGATACTCTTTAATTAATGTAATATTTTTTCTATTTGTGTAATAGTTCCCTACTTGTTGCACTATTTTATTTTCCTATGAAGAGGCGGCAGTTTTTATTGACAACCCCCTCCCGGCGGATACTCGCAAGTCGAAGAGACTCCAGGCTCGTGATGCACCGGCTTCGAAGGCAACTGTGTAAGAAGCAATGTTTGCCAAGCCGGAACCCAGTAATACAGGGTTATGTGAATCTTGCAACGATACTTTTAAATAATGCGATATTGCTTCTAATAGTGTAAAAACGTGCAGCAATGGTGTAGTTTCCTAAATGTTACACTCTTTGATTGATTTGTGAACAGCCTCTGGTAACCATCGACATCCCCCACTCGGAAGATACATGCAAAACCAAAATAGGCCAAAAACTATAGGTCGCAAAAGCGACATCGCCCAAGGAATTAAAGTACTATGGTAAAGAAGTGCTATCACAAGAGGATCGGGAGTTAATTGAAAAATTCCTTACAAGTGGCACCCAAGCGATAAGCGTGCCTTCGAAAAACATTAACATTGGTCGGAAGGACTTCGTCGACCTTACAAGTTACATGGTCTTCGTCAGCTTCGATATTATTGACTCCTACCAACATCTACTGGAGGAGACAGATGGCCAGAGGTGCATATACTCCACAAGCATCCTTTGCCAGACCATTAGTACAGATTTCGGTTCGGATATATTTATAACGAATGTGACCAACGGGCGATTAGTGACACAAATTATTGGTTTATCCCGCTCTTCGACTTCGAGCACTGGTACTTGCCAGCGGTCGATCTCCAAGAAAGGAAGTGCCTCCACTTATCGTCGATTAAAAATGTTAAATATAACGCTGGATTTGAAAAAGTAGTAAATATTGCCTTAATAGTGTAATATTGTGCTAGGATTATTCTATTATCTTCTCTAATTAGTGCAACATTCCCTTATGCAGTGTAACTTTGTAGGAAAATTTTGGAACAAAATTTTTTCAATTTGTTTTGCCGTCGCGCCACTCGTTCAACGGGGAGAATATCAACATGAAAGACATCCCGATACAAGATCAGTTAAATAACTGCTCTATCTTCCTTTTGGCATACGAAGAATACCTGCAGAATGGATGGAACATGAACTTCTCCCAAAAGGATGTGACGAAGAAACACAATGAAATAGCAACAGAATTTTTGCGGCATTTTTACTCGCAATGATTTGATTAATATTTTTTTATTTTTTTCTAATTTTTTTTTCACATTTGAGCATTTAGTGTAAATTTTTAATTTTTTTCCCTATAAATATATGACCCAAAATTTCTCTGTAATAGTGTAACACAGCAAGCAATTGCACAAATTTGTTCAAAATAGTGTAAATTTGTATATCTAGGAGCCAAGCAATGACCGTTAAGTTTTGTTATGGATAAATCTAACGGTACAATATTTGTCAGTATTAGTGTAGAATCGTCTTTAAAATTTTCCTTAATTGTGTAACAAAACAAACAATTGCACATATTTGTTCAAAATAGTGTAAGTTTGTATATCCAAGAGCAACAGATTGACTCTACTGTGGGAAATATTTGCTTGAATAGTGTAGGCTTTTGTTTGTGCACATTTCACTATTATCGTTCTTGCATATAGAGAGCATTTGCACTGGTTCTACCCAAGCAACCTACGGCGATGACGATGAGAACATACGGTGGACTACAAAATAACCGAGTTGCACTGCTTAGAGAATGATTACACTAGTTATCAAAGAATGTTGAACTATTTTCATTTTCGTAACACCATTTACACACTTGTTTGCACTACTACCTAAGCATAAACGTGCCTACTGATGTCGTCGCGCACTACAGGACCTCCAGAGGCTGCTTTCCTCTGGCCAGAGGAGGGTTCGTGCATGACCGTTTGTTGTACCCCCACCTTGGCAATTCCTGCACCGCTTCTTTTCTAGGCCGTTAGAAATTGACTACTTCCGTGCAATCTTCCTTCTCCCCGATTGTATGCGCACGTTTGGCGGCCGCGGCGGCACAACGGTGTTTGGTATAGGTGGCCAGTGCTCTTTGCCTCTGGTGGGAGGGACGTAGTCGTTGTAGGTTACGTGATAAGTTGTGGTCTTGAACCAGTCATCGATAAAATCATATGGATCTCGCAGCCTACATGAGATTGCTCCTATGGCGTGCTTATATGGGATGCCATCAATGTCCCAACGCTTGCAGAAACATGTCATTTTAGAAAGATCCACGACCTCCATACTGGTTGGTGTGATTGCCTGTTAAGGAAAAATATAAGCCATAGGCATAAGTGAGTCAAATAATGCAACGAGTAGTGAAATAGCACATAAAAATTTCACAATAATACAACGTTATGTGATTTCATATAATATGTTTCGACATTAGTGCAACAAATGGTTAAAATAGTGCAAATAATTATTAAAATGGTGCAAATTAGTCAATAAGACCTGAAAAAGCACATCAGTCGAAGAGTTCAGGGTGTAAAAGCGAGACGCTTCCCTCGAGCTCTCTATTATCTTCTCTTCATACGGTGTTAAAACACTAGTCATCTTCTCCCCAGCATTTTTCCTCTGGTAAAAATACCACGCCGTTTTCTTTCGTGTTTCCTCTACTAGGTATGTAATTGGAATGCCCTTTAAATGTCGTATAACACTGTTTATCATCTTGGCACAGTTGGAAGTGAGCATTGAATAACGCCTTCGAAGGAACCAATGGATAGCCCCCCCTATGCTGAGGAAGCTTGACTACACACTTGTACTGTTCCGGGTTCAAATCATTCATCTTCTCTATTATTTCGTTGAACTCCGCGACAGTGTAAGCATGCGTCGCCGCCCAAAATCTTCTCCACGCAGGGGTATTTTTTGTCGCGTGCGGGGGATTGGTAGACAGGTGGTATATGCAATAACCATGAGCTGCATCCGGAAAAATATCGGCAACAGCTTCAATAAGACCTTTTTATCTGTCGAAGACAAAAATAAGTATATAGTTTTGTCTGCGGACCTCGCGTTCACCAACGACACCATCCTGCAACTGTTCAAGAAACCAGTGAATATCGATTTTCACCGTCAACAACTGTCCACACCAATGGCAGGAAATAGTTATTTTCATCGATACATAAAACCGTCAGCAGAGTCCCTCTAAACTTATCCATTAGGAAAGTACCTGAAAGTAATGCAAAACGTGTATATTAGTTCATAATCGTGCAAACTAGATTATTTTGCATCGTTGTAATATACAATAGTGCAACCGATTTATATAATGGTGTGAAATTTGGCATATTGGTGCAAAATCGTACCATCCAGTTCAACTAGCGGCCTGCAGTGCTTCCGAAATGCACGAATTGATGCACCAAATGCCCAGATGAATTGGTGGAAACGACCCTCGTCCTGGTAAAGTAGTTGAAGTCATGCATCCGCGTCACCCATCCTCAGCTCTCGCATGTATGACAAAAATGCAGCGAACGAGCCCTCAAAATCTTCGCGGATCTTCTGAAGGATCCTTTCTCTGGCCCGGTAGGCATTCCAGTAAGAAATTCTGACGTCATGCTGGCGCAAAATCTTAGTCTGAACCATCTTTGGCATGTATTTCTCGTTCGCCACGACCTGCTCCATAACAAAATATGCGATAAACTCCTCATCGCAATTCCTGTGGCTCAAATCCCCTATTGCTCGGCTATAAGTGTGTTTCGAAATAAATTTCTTCACCCACCATTGTGTAAGTCCTGGTAGGTAATGCGCCTTTATTCTCCACGGGCAATCTGCGACACGACATCTCGTGGTTAGCTTAAGGTCGTTGCATTTGGTAGGGGCGTACTCGAAACCTCTTTTCATTGTGTAAGCTTTGAGAGCTCTTTTGAAGTCGGCTTGCGTTTTGTAGAGCTGGCCCTCGTGGACATCGTCCACATCTGTGATGGTTCCAACTGACTCCAGCGTAGTGCTGTTCACAATGAGGTTTTCTTCCATCTCGTCGTTGTCGAATTCCTTAGCCAAAAGTCCCACTACGTCACTTTGGTGCAATGGGACACATCCATCGTGTTGTACGTTCGATGAAATTCATTGGAAGAGAAGGCGACAATATGGATGCTATCATTGGAATTTATCTCGTTTTTCATATCAACGATACAAGTACCTCCATCACTGTTTGCTGCGTCGTCGATGAGAATAGGATGTCAAGATCTGCAATATCAGTGTAAAGCAAGCAGTGTATTGTAATGAGTTAGTAGTGCAAAAAAATGAAGTAGTACAATCGTTCAATATAAAGTGCATTCGGGTGCAACAGTTACAACTTAATGGTAAAAGAGTAGCAATAGTGCAACTTAAGAGCCAACTAGTTCAAAACTTGGCGGCTGAGGCGTAGATGCATCCGTGGACCGGATACTAATCAACAATTCCAGCCGTTCGTTGGTAAGCGCCTCATCTATCTCATCGGGATCACATGTAGGAACCTTTTTCTCAACTACGTTCCTCACGATGTTGTCACGCCCCGGGGCCCAGCGGAAGCCCGCCCAGTGCGTGTCCAGACCCGCCATATGCCTACAACATATAAGACGTCTATAACAAAGCGATAATTAAAGCAACGATAAATAAGCATCTAGAGATATCAGAGCAAGATTACAACTAAATTCTAATAGCAAGAGGAAATAAAAGAACTAACATAAAAGTAGAGATAGATACAACAAGATCCAAATAGAGGTGCTAGATATACAAAAATGGTGGTCTGTACATAAAGGTACAAAACTCTCATTCTCTCAAACATAAACAAAAGGAGAAAATGAACCACCTAAAGCAAGACCCCTAGGTAACTAGCTCGAAGCGACACCCTTGCCGCGGTGTCACGCCCCGGGACCCAGCAGAAGCCCGCCCGGCGTATGCCCAGACCCGCCATATGCCTATAACATATAAGGCGTCTAAAACAAAACGATAAATAAAGCAATAGAACAAAGGGATCTAACGATATCAGAGCAAAATAAGTAACTAAGTTCTACAACAGAGTGATAAGTATAAAACTGAAATCCACTAATAAAGCCATAAAGTAGTACAATGGAAATCCCAAATCCAAAAGCTAAACATAAAGAGTATATAGGTGGTCTCTCTATACATGGTACTCAAAATCTCTCTCTCTCACAACAACAAAAGAAAGAAGAAGGAACAACCACCAAGGAGCAAAACAAGCTCCTCTCTATCTAGTTAGGCGACACCCTTGCTGTCACGCCCCGGGACCGGCGAAGGCCCTCCCGGTAGCGTGCCCAGACCCGCCATATGTCTACACATATAAGGCGTCTACAATAAAAAGCGGAAGTAAAGCGAGAGATAGAACAAATAACAAGAAGTAAAATAACTAGCAACTAATGATATTAGAGCGAGTAAAGTTCTATCATCTACACCAAAGTAAAGAAATAAAGCTAGACAATAAAAGAAATCATAAGTAGTACACTATCAGTCTCAAAAGTACAAAAATGGTGGTCTCTAGTACACTGGTAAAACCCTCAACCTCTCGCAAAAATAAAATATATATCGAGAGGTAGACCACCTAGCAACTCGACCTCGAAGGAAGCTAGCTCGAAGCAACTCCCTTCCCGCGATCCCTGGCCTCACCCTGCGTGGAAGGCTCTGAAAAACATCGAGAAAAAGAGGGCGTGAGAACTATAATTTATAGTTCCCAGTGGGCAATTACTGACCTCAGCTCATTGCTCCACTAGGCCCCAAAAAAAAAAGGGGGGGTAAGTCCAACAATAATAGTAACGAGTAAATTGCATATAAGAAAGCATAATTAAGATGCTAAGCTACAACTTGCAATTAAACATGGCATTTATAATGCGACTTTATCTTGTCATGGATAATATATATCTACATGTTCACAAGTAATATCATGATTTACTTTATACAGATATGAAAGTGATACTTTGTCATGACTACAATGCATATAAGGATGCAATAAACAACATCTCCTAGCATACTACATGTATGTATGAATACCCAAATGTCCACATCTATGCTAGAAGCAAGTCCAAGTAATCCAGCTACTACTCTCTGTCTAGTAGTGATTATCACACACTCAACATTGTGTCGGTTTCCATTTCCAATTAGGGACCTACCCAAGGTAGTCCAGCTTGTGCCGCCTAAGTGCCTGTGGTAGCCCGACATCCCTACTCTTGGAATGTGTCTGTCCCACTCGACCCCGTAGGCTTCTCAATACCGCACGAGCGAACAAAAGTCGCGTAGGCTAACTCCGGAGTGCCGGCTTGTAGGGAGCGACCCTCACAAGCATGTGCGAATGAGCACAAATGGCAAGCAAGCATAGTCCAAGTCTCAAGTATCCAATCCTCATGTCTCTAACATGGTATAGTCACTAGCATCCCGAAGATCTAGTTTAAGTCACAACATGAAGTTCCAATACTACTAAGTCTTGTGCCCCTTTATGACACTTAGACATTTTAATGAACAAGTATATCCAACTCTCTCAATGGCACTATCCACTAGGTTCACACATGACCCGAGCTCGATGCCCCTTCATGACATTAGCCCAATTATTCACAAATAGCACAAGTCCCCGAGCCTCTTTATGGCTTACCAAGAACCTTTAAGTTCAATATAGGAATAACTTTAAATGCATGCAAAAGATGCTCATTTTCACAATAGGATTTATGATTCCAAGTCTCAATAGGATGCCAAACATATGCGAGTACCACATGCTAGTTCTCTACTATATGGAGGTCCGAACTTTCCTTACACATAACATAGGCATATTAAGCATCCTAAAATTCACAATAAATATATCTAACATGATTATGCATGCTTTTTCAATTAACGATACTTAATTCATCACAAATGAGAATTTCTCATTGTGTGGCTAGGTCAAACCCACCGAACCGTCGCGTAGGGCCTCGTTTCGCCGAACGAAGTTGTCCACGAGTCTCAAAATACCCTAAAAGTATTGAGCGAAGAGATACACGGGCATTACGATCAACTATAAGATCAAACATTAACAATTATAGCAAAAGGGTTAAAACTCACCTAAGGAGTGGAAAATCTCTCTCAAGCTCCAAAAGAAGGCTAGGATCCTTCCAATCTAACCCAAAGGAGGGTTCTAATCCAAGAAATCTAGCTTCAAAAGCCCTAGATCAAAAAGCCCCAAAATTGAACCCTAAGTCTCAATCTAGGGTTTCATCACAAAATCCTCAATAAAACTCTATTTTAGAGGAAGAGAACAAGTGGATTACCTCTTGGAAGCTTTAAGTCAAGCTCTAAATGCTCTAAGTCCCAAGTTCTTCCCTCAACAAGGCCCCAAATCCAAGCTCTTGGCTTCAACCATGGTGAAATAGCACCAAAAGGGAAAAAAGAGAGATTAATCCAAGAAAAATCCAAAAGAGAGGGACCAAATCACCAAGAGAGCAAGGAGGAACTCCCCTACCTCAAATCCCAGAGTTCTCAGCTCAGGGGAATGCCCTAGGGGCGTGGGGGTTCTAATAGAAGTGCTACAAAAGCAAAAATACCCCTGCAGTTTCGAACTGTGCGAAGTCTGCCGCCTTGTACCGGTACACGGGCCCTTGTACCGGTACAAGGTCCACGAAATCCAAACCCGAGGCTCGGGTTGCTGGGCTCTGCGGCTCTGTACCGGTACAAGCTCCGATGGCTGTACCGGTACAACCATCAACCTTATACCGGTACAAGCACAACCTTGTACCGGTACAAGCACAACCTTGTACTGGTACAAGCCCGCCAGAACTCAATCCGAGAGTCAGCCAAATCCCCTTTTTTCGGATTTTGGTGCAAGGCTTTGTACCACAAATCTCGGGACACGTGCCATAGGTCGGAACACAGTCAACGACCCACCAGAAAATCTGAAAAAGCTCAGAACACAGCCAATCACTCGAAGCTCGCAATTTGCAAAGGTCCAGTGTGTTACATTCACCCCTCCTAAAAGGGAGGTTCGTCCGCGAAACTCAAAACAAACAAAATACCTCAAGCCTCCATCTGAAAAAGATGGGGATATCGCTCCCACAGTGTGCTCTCCAACTCCCAAGTGGCCTCGCGCTTGCCGTGGTTGCTCCAAAGCACTTTCACGTAGGGAATTTTCCGGTTCCGCAATCTTTTCACCTCGCGAGCCAAGATCCTTAACGGCTGCTCCTCGAAGCTCAAATCATCCCTCAGCTCCACAAGCGTAGCGTCCAACACGTGAGACGGATCATGGATGTACTTCCGAAGGACCGATACATGGAATACGTTGTGTACACCCGATAGGTTTGGCGGTAGAGCGAGTCGATACGCTACCGGGCCTACACGCTCCAAAACCTCATATGGTCCAATGTATCGGGGGCTCAACTTGCCCCGGATTCCAAATCGTCTAATCCCCCGAGTCGGCGAGACCTTCAAGAAGACATGATCTCCAATCTGAAACTCCAACTCTCGTCGACGCTGATCAGCATACTCCTCTGCCTACTCTGGGCTGTCAACAGTCGCTCCCGAGCAATGCGAACCTTGTCCTCTGCTTCCTGGAGCACATCTGGGCCTAAAGCCAATCTCTCGCCAACTTCACTCCAATGAAGTGGCGATCTACACTTCCGTCCATAGAGTGCCTCGAACGGTGCCATCTTGATGCTTGCTTGATAACTATTGTTATAAGCAAACTCTGCCATCGGTAGATGCTGCGACCATCCTCCCTGGAAGTCGATCACGCAGGCTCGAAGCATGTCCTCAAGTGTCTGTATAGTACGCTCCGACTGCCCGTCACTCTGGGGGTGGAAAGCAGTGCTGAAATCCAAGCGCGTACCCAAAGCGTCCTGTAGGTTCCTCCAAAAATGGGATACAAAACGGGGGTCTCGATCCGATACTATAGAAGTAGGTATCTCGTGCAGTCGCACAATCTCATCCAAATAAACCTGTGCGAGTCTTTCACCAGTCCAAGTAGTGTGGATAGGTATGAAGTATGCCGATTTCGTCAATCTGTCCACGATCACCCAAATAGCATCATGCCCGGCCTGAGAGCGAGGCAATCCCATCACGAAATCCATGGTGATCTTTTCCTATTTCCACACTGGAATCGGTAGGCTCTGCAGCTTTCCCGCAGGAACTCGGTGCTCAGCCTTCACCTGTTGGCAAGTTAAGCATCTAGCAACAAACTCACCAACACCTTCTTCATCCCGGGCCACCAATAAAATAACCTCAAGTCCTTGTACATCTTGGTACCTCCCGGATGTATAGCATACGGTGCTCGGTGTGCTTCTTGAAGAATGTCCTCTTTAATGCCCAAGTCCGTCGGTACACAAAGTCGTCCGCAGAAACGCATCAATCCATCACCATGTAAAGTGAAGTCGCCGGTGCAACCATCAACCATCTTAGCTCGTATCTTTTGCAACTCCGAGTTGGAAGCTTGCTTTTCTTTAATCCTTTCCAAAAGGGTAGGTTGCACCACGAAAACTGTCAGCCTCAAGGGTGTATCAGGAGCCACCACCTCCAACTCCAACCGCTTTATCTGCTCGATTAACGGTGGTTGAGTAACCACAAGCATCGCTAAGTTCTCCGTCGATTTTCGATTTTGCGCATCCGCCACCACGTTAGCCTTGCCCGGGTGGTAAAGTATCGTCAAATCATAGTCCTTGAGTAGCTCCAACCATCTGTGCTGCCTCAAGTTCAACTCCTTCTGAGTGAAAAGATACTTTAAGCTCTTGTGATCCGTATATACTTCACACCACTCGCCATATAAGTAGTGGCGCCATAGCTTCAATGTAAAGACTACGGCCGCCAACTCCAAGTCGTGAGTGGGGTAATTCCTTTCATAATCCTTCAATTGGCGAGATGCATACTCGATCACTTTCCCGTCCTGCATCAACACACAGCCCAATCCATTAAAGGAAGCATCACTATAAATCACATATCCTGCTCCAGCAGTTGGCAAGGTTAGGATCGGGGCGGTCGTCAATCTCTGCTTCAACTCTTGGAAGCTTCTTTCACAGGCATCATTCCAAATAAACTTGGTGCCCTTATGCGTGAGCCTCGTGAGGGGGGTAGATAACTTTGCAAATCCCTCAACTAACCGTCGATAGTAGCCGGCCAAACCAAGAAAGCTCCGAATCTCCGTGACACTCGTCGGCCTTGGCCAATCCTTGATAGCCTCAATTTTCCTCGGGTCCACGGCTATGCCTGATCCTGAAATCACATGGCCCAAAAACGCCACCTCTCTAAGCCAAAATTCACACTTTTTCAACTTGGCGTAGAGCTTCTTTTCCCGAAGCACTTGAAGTACAAGTCTCAAGTGTTCCTCGTGATCCGCATCACTCTGGGAATACACTAAGATGTCGTCGATAAACACCACGACAAACCTGTCTAAGTAAGGCTTGAAAACACGGTTCATTAAATCCATAAAAGCTGCCGAGACGTTAGTAAGCCCAAACGGCATAACGATAAACTCATAGTGTCCATACCGTGTTCTAAAAGCCGTCTTCGATACATCCTCAGGTCTAATCCTCAACTGGTGATATCCCGATTGCAAGTCAATCTTGGAGTACACACAAGATCCCTGGAGCTGATCAAATAGGTCATCAATCCTCAGCAATGGATACTTGCTCTTAATTGTGACTTTATTGAGTTCACGATAGTCCACACATAAGCGACGTGATCCATCCTTCTTCTTCACAAACAAAACCGGTGCTCCCCAAGGTGACACACTCGGTCGCACAAAACCCTTATCCAGAAGATCCTGCAACTGTACCTTCAGCTCTTTCAATTCTGCTGGTGCCATCCTATAGGGCGCCTTTGAGATTGGAGTAGTCCTGGGAACGAGATCTACCACAAACTCAATCTCCCTATCAGGAGGCATATCTGGAAGCTCCGCTGAAAACACATCTCTAAACTCCCGCACTACGGGGATATCCTCAATCCTAGGGGCGTCATCCACACCCCGCAACACAACAGTAGCCAAGTAGGCTACGCAGCCTCTACTAATCAACTGCCTAGCTCGAGAGGAGCTAATCGTCATCGCAAACAACGAACTCTGGCATCCTCGGTACACAACCTCCGCCTGCCCTGGCTCTCTAAAAGTCACCGTTCGATCCTTGCAATCGATAGTGGCGTAGTACTTAGTCAACCAATCCATGCCCAACACAACGTCAAACTCCCCGAGTTTATGCAAAGCTAACAAGTCTATGGGCATGATCCAATCTCCAACCCGAATAGGGCAGCTGGGGCAAAACTCCCGAATGTCCAAAGAATGATCAGGTACAACAACTCGTCCCAGGTGCAACAAGGATACAAGTGGGATGCCATGCAGCTCGGCAAACAGCCGATCAATGAATGAATGCGATGCACCGATATCAAACAAAGCTCTAACTTGAATACCATGAAGTAAAATGATACCTGCGACCACATTCTCGGCTGCCGCCGCCTCCTCAGTCTGGGCCGCATACATGCGCCCGCTCCGGGCCTGTCGTGACCCCTCCGCCTGCCGCAGAACTGGCGGCCGCTCTGCCTGGTGATGCGCAAAAGATGTCCCCTGACTGAGACCTGGCGATGCTGGTGTAGATGCCGAAGATGGCGCTGGCAATGGACTCCTCGGGCAGTCCGACTAAAAGTGGCCCTCCTGGCCACACAAGAAGCACCTACCCCGGCTGCGTGAACACTGCCGCGAGTAATGAGGACCGCCACAAATCACGCAGCGGGGTCCTGGCGACGATCGGGTCCTCCTCGCTGAGTAGACTGGCCCCGTCCTCGAGACTGGCTCCTACTCCTGGGATGCCTCGGCGGCCTCTGTGAGTGCGTCCGACTCGTACCCTCAGCCGCGGGCCTCTTTCCCTTGCCCTTGTCTAGGGCCTCGCGTCGCTCCTGAAGGTCTGCCGCTCCAGCCTCCACAATAAGTGCACGGTCCACAACCTCCCGGTAGGTTTGGAGGTTAGAGGACTGCACCAACCGAAAGATCGAAGACCGCAATCCACGCTAAAAAATGCGGGCCTTGTCCTCGTCATCTCGCACCACAAAAGACACACAATGGAGTAGTCGAGAAAACTCCCTCTCGTACTCGGCCACGGACCGCTCATCCTGGCGCAAGCTGCGCAAGTCCTGCTCCATCTTCCTCTTAACGCTGGTCGGGAAGTAGTGCGCCAGAAGAAGCTCCTTGAATCGCGTCCATGTGATCGCTGTCAAGTCGGTGCTGGGATTGTCCTGGATATCCAACCACCAACGATAGGCCTCGCCGTCAAGAAAATGAGTGGCGAGCCAAACCCTGTCCATCTCCTCAACGAAGGTGTCTCGAAACAGCTTCTCCATATGCATCAACCACTTCTCAACAATCCAGTGGTCGACGTTCTCGCCATCAAACATCCTCGGGCTGCACCTCCTGAACTCACTGAGGCGCTCCATGAGCCGATCCCGCTCGGCTCCCTCGGCCATCACGGGGAATGCCGCCCATGTCGCTGGTCTCTGAACTGGGGGTACCGCAGCCACCTCCTCCCGAGGTGTGGTCGCCGGCGCCGCACGGGAAGAACTGGGCGCGGGGGACTGCGCTCTCGGTGCGACGTCCACCACGGGTGCTGGCGGTGTGAGAACCTGGGTCTCCCTCGAAGCTGCTGCCTGCTGAAGTAGGAGGTCCTCAAGATGCTTCATCTGCGCCTCTTGCCGCTGAGCTACCTCAGCCTGTCGCTGCGCCGCTGCCGTCTGCTGCGCCAACAGGTCAGTGAGAACCGCAAGCTGGGCCCTCAAGTCACGGACCTCACTAGATCCGGAAGTAGCGGAGGTCTCGACCTCCTCAGGGTGTGCCGCATCATTCGCCCCAGCAGACTGGGAGCGTGTAATCGGCATCGTCACTACATAACATAAAAGCGCAAGTTAGTAACCCACGCTATCGCATCCCCGCTCAAATAGATAAAACCCAAATCATGCGAAAGTAAGGAAGTGTCCTTCACTACTAACTCCGGATGTTACGTTGTCGGCCGCCAACGTAACCCTCCGCGAAGTTAGAAACCATACACTCCGATCAAACTTTAACTTTTTAGAGTTGTCATAAACCTAATCATAAAACTTTCGCTCACAAGTCAATTAGACCTCGTCTCTCACGAGCCTAATTCCTATAGTCCAACCGGCCTAAGGTTTGCTAGGTCCTCTAAAACTCAACCCTAGGCTCTGATACCAAATTAATCTGTCACGCTACGGGACCGGCGGAGGCCCTCCCGGTAGCGTGCCCAGACCCGCCATATGTCTACACATATAAGGCGTCTACAATAAAAAGCAGAAGTAAAGCGAGAGATAGAACAAATAACAAGAAGTAAAATAACTAGCAACTAATGATATCAGAGCGAGTAAAGTTCTATCATCTACACCAAAGTAAAGAAATAAAGCTAGACAATAAAAGAAACCATAAGTAGTACACTATCAGTCTCAAAAGTACAAAAATAGTGGTCTCTAGTCCACTGGTAAAACCCTCAACCTCTCGCAAAAATAAAATATATATCGAGAGGTAGACCATCTAGCAACTCGTCCTCGAAGGAAGCTAGCTCGAAGCAACTCCCTTCCCGCGATCCCTGGCCTCACCCTGCGTGGAAGGCTCTGAAAAACATCGAGAAAAAGAGGGCGTGAGAACTATAATTTATAGTTCCCAGTGGGCAATTACTGACCTCAGCTCATTGCTCCACTAGGCCCCAAAAGAAAATGGGGGGGTAAGTCCAACAATAATAGTAACGAGTAAATTGTATATAAGAAAGCATAATTAAGATGCTAAGCTACAACTTGCAATTAAACATGGCATTTATAATGTGACTTTATCTTGTCATGGATAATATATATCTACATGTTCACAAGTAATATCATGATTTACTTTATACAGATATGAAAGTGATACTTTGTCATGGCTACAATGCATATAAGGATGCAATAAACAACATCTCCTAGCATACTACATGTATGTATGAATACCCAAATGTCCACAACTATGCTAGAAGTAAGTCCAAGTAATCCTACTACTACTCTCTGACTAGTAGTGATCATAATAAACTCAACACCGTGTCGATTTCCATTTCCAATTAAGGACCTACCAAAGGTAGTCCAGCTTGTGCCGCCTAAGTGCCTGTGGTAGCCCAACATCCCTACTCTTGGAATGTGTCTGTCCCACTCGACCCCGTAGGCTTCTCAATACCGCACGAGCGAACATAAGTCGCGTAGGCTAACTCCGGAGTGCCGGCTTGTAGGGAGCGACCCTCACAAGCATGTGCGAATGAGCACAAATGGCAAGCAAGCATAGTCCAAGTCTCAAGTATCCAATCCTCATGTCTCTAACATGGTATAGTCACTAGCATCCCGAAGATCTAGTTTAAGTCACAACATGAAGTTCCAATACTACTAAGTCTTGTGCCCCTTTATGACACTTAGACATTTTAATGAACAAGTATATCCAACTCTCTCAATGGCACTATCCACTAGGTTCACACATGACCCGAGCTCGATGCCCCTTCATGACATTAGCCCAATTATTCACAAATAGCACAAGTCCCCGAGCCTCTTTATGGCTTACCAAGAACCTTTAAGTTCAATATAGGAATAACTTTAAATGCATGCAAAAGATGCTCATTTTCACAATAGGATTTATGATTCCAAGTCTCAATAGGATGCCAAACATATGCGAGTACCACATGCTAGTTCTCTACTATATGGAGGTCCGAACTTTCCTTACACATAACATAGGCATATTAAGCATCCTAAAATTCACAATAAATATATCTAACATGATTATGCATGTTTTTTCAATTAACGATACTTAATTCATCACAAATGAGAATTTCTCATTGTGTGGCTAGGTCAAACCCACCGAACCGTCGCGTAGGGCCTCGTTTCGCCGAACGAAGTTGTCCACGAGTTTCAAAATACCGTAAAAGTATTGAGCGAAGAGATACACGGGCATTACGATCAACTATAAGATCAAACATTAACAATTATAGCAAAAGGGTTGAAACTCACCTAAGAAGTGGAAAATCTCTCTCAAGCTCCAAAAGAAGGCTAGGATCCTTCCAATCTAACCCAAAGGAGGGTTCTAATAAAAAAAAATCTAGCTTCAAAAGCCCTAGATCAAAAAGCCCCAAAATTGAACCCTAAGTCTCAATCTAGGGTTTCATCACAAAATCCTCAATAAAACTCTATTATAGAGGAAGAGAACAAATGGACTACCTCTTGGAAGCTTTAAGTCAAGCTCTAAATGCTCTAAGTCCCAAGTTCTTCCCTCAACAAGGCCCCAAATCCAAGCTCTTGGCTTCAACCATGGTGAAATAGCACCAAAAGGAAAAAAAGAGAGATTAATCCAAGAAAAATCCAAAAGAGAGGGACCAAATCACCAAGAGAGCAAGGAGGAACTCCCCATACCTCAAATCCCAGAGTTCTCAACTCAGGGGAATGCCCTAGGGGCGTGGGGGTTCTAATAGAAGTACTACAAAAGCAAAAACACCCCTGCAATTTCGAACTGTACGAAGTCTGCCGCCTTGTACTGGTACACGGGCCCTTGTACCGGTACAAGGTCCACGAAATCCAAATCCGAGGCTCAGGTTGCTGGGCTCTGCGGCTCTGTACCGGTACAAGCTCCGATGGCTGTACCAGTACAACCATCAACCTTGTACCGGTAGAAGCACAACCTTGTACCGGTACAAGCCCGCCAGAACTCAATCCGAGAGTCAGCCAAATCCCGTTTTTTCGGATTTTGGTGCAAGGCTTTCTACCACAAATCTCGGGACACGTGCCATAGGTCGGAACACAGTCAACGACCTACCAGAAAATCTGAAAAAGCTCAGAACACAGCCAATCACTCGAACCTCGCAATTTGCAAAGGTCCAGTGTGTTACACTTGCCGCGATCCCGTGCCGAAGGCTCTGAAATAAAACCATAAAACAGAGGGCGTGGGAACTATTAAATAATAGTTCCCAGTGGGCAATTACTGACTTCAGTGAAATGCGCCACTAGGCCCAAAAGCTACAAAAGAGGGTCAGTATAAGTATAAACGAAAGCAAAATAATGAACAAGTATGGAATCATGAGTACTATTCTACCATGATATCTCTACTTAGCATGAACTGCATAAGTAATAAACCAACTACAACAAGTATGTACATGAGTGTGACTAACATATATAAGCATGGGTATGCAACCAACACAATGTCCTCGATGCAAATAGTAAAGATATCATTATTTACTATTCTAGTCAATGTCCACTTGTCACTTAACTGTTAAAAGTTTAATCTTATAAAACCCACTCGAAGGCTGTCTGGCATGAAGACCCACCCGAAGGCTGTCTGGCCTGTAAGACCCACCCGTAGGCTGTGTGGCTGGTGCCGTGCCTAATGGCCCCGTGGTAGTCAACATCCCTACTCTTAGGAATGAGCCTTTCCCACGGCAATTCACATCGGCGCCCAATTCCGCACGGCGAATATGTATCGCGATGGCTAACTCCGGAGTGCCGGTTTGTAGGGAGCGACCCTCACAAGCATGTGCGAATGAGCACAATGGCAAGCATGCGTATAAGTCTGTCTCAAGTCTCAAGTCCTCATGTCTATGAACATGGAATGTATCGAATATCACAAAGGCCTATCACTATGTCTCTTTGTTGCATTTTCATAGTTTACTACCTTCAAGTACCCCTTTATGACACTTTTGTTCAACGAGTCCAAGCTTGATGATTATGTTCATGAATACATAATTCTAACCATTTCTAGCATAAGAGACATGTTCTCAACTTGAAAAGATGCACACCTTTCACATGCATGCAATCTACACATATAGCTCTACTATATAGAGTGATATTCATCTTACACATAGTACATGCATTTCAAGGGTTCTAAAATTTTCATAAATCATATCTAGTATGGATTTACATTCAAAAAGACTTTACGACGAGTATGTAATGCATAGGGGCTATTTTGCCCTAATTTCATGAAGTCAAACCCACCAAAAATCGAAACTTTTCGTTTCGCCGAACGGAGGTGTCCACAAGTCTCCTAGCACCATAAAGATGTAGGAACAAGAGTTACACAATCGAAACGAACATCGAAAAGCTCAATCTTAACCATCTAAGCATAGAGGGCATAACTCACCTCTTGTGATGAAATCCCTTCCCAAGCTTCCAAAGAGAGCAATAACCTTTCCAACCCAACCTAGAGTAAGGTTCTAAACCCATCAATTAGGTCTCTAAGCCCTCAAATCAAAAATCCCCAAAATAAACCCTAAAATCCAAATCTAGGATTTCATCTCCCAAAATCTACCAAAAATAGGTCTAGAGGGGAGAAATAAGCAACTAACCTCAAGAGAAGATCCAAACCAAGCTCCAAAGGCTCTAGGGTTGTAGATTGATCCTCTACCGAGCTCCTAGCCCAAGCCCCAAGCCTCCAAAAGTGAGAGATGAGGAAGAGGGAGATGCTCCAAAGCCTCCAAGCTTGCTCTCCTTCTCCTCTTCTTCTTCTTCTTCTTCTTTTTCTCTCTCTAGAGGATGTGAGAGGGTGAGAAATATGAGAAAGAGAGAGGAGAAGTGGCTCTAAAAGCCCCCTCATGCACAAAATCCACCTAGGTCCCCCAACATTTCAATCCTTGCATCAGCCCGGACTGGGCAATTTCGCCCAGGGGGGCCGATCTCTCCCCGCATGGGACTGGTCTCTCAGGTCGAACCCGAAAATCCAACGCTCGGGAACCGGTTTCTCCCCGCCAGGGACCGGTCTCTCGGACCCTTCACGCAAAACACGCGTTCCGGAACCGGTCTCTCCCAGCCAGGGACCGGTTGCCTCAAGCCCTGCCGCAGCACTGTTCTGAGGGGACCGGTCTCTCATATCAGGGACCGGTCCCCGAAAGTGAAAACTCTCAGGACTTGCCAAAATTCTAGAGATCGAACTTTTAGGTCGGAATACCATCTACGACCTTCCACCAAGTGTGGAAAAGTTCTGGATACATATCAAACACTCGAACCTCGCAATTTGCAAAGGTCCAGTGTGCTACATTCACCCCTCCTAAAAAGGAGTTTCGTCCGCAAAACTCAAACGACAACACATACCTCAAAGCTCCATCTGAAAAAGATGGGGATAGCGCTCCCGCAGCGTGCTCTTTAGCTCCCACGTGGCCTCCCGCTCCCCGTGGTTGCTCCAGAGAATCTTCACATACGGAATATCCCGATTCCGCAGTTTCCGTATCTTGCGAGCCAAAATCCTCACTGGTTGCTCCTCGAAGCTCAAGTCGTCCCGCAACTCCACAGGTGTAGCATCCAACACATGAGTCGGGTCGAAGACATACTTCCGAAGGACCGATACATGAAAGATGTTGTGCACGTCCGATAAGTTCGGTGGTAGAGTAAGTCGATACGCTACCGGACCTACACGTTCCAAGATCTCATACAGTCCAATGAAACGGGGGCTCAACTTACCCCGAATCCCAAATCTCTTGATCCTTCTAGTCGGCAAGACCTTCAAGAAAATATGGTCTCCTACTTGGAACTCCAAGTCTCGCCGTCGTCGGTCGGCGTAGCTCCTCTGTCTACTCTGCGCCGTCAAAAGTCGCTCTCGAGCAATTCGAACCTTGTCCTCAGCTTCCTAGAGCACGTCAGGGCCTAATGCCAATCTCTCGCCGACTTCACTCCAATGAAGTGGCGATCTACACTTCCATCGATAAAGTGTTTCAAATGGCGCCATCTTGATGCTTGCTTGATAACTGTTGTTATAAGCAAACTCAGTCATAGGTAGGTGCCGCGACCATCCTCCCTGGAAGTCTATCACACATGCTCGAAGCATATCCTCTAAAGTCTGAATGGTGCGCTCCGACTGTCCGTCACTCTGAGGGTGGAAAGCAGTGCTGAAGTCGAGTCGGGTGCCGAATCAATAGTTCCTAGTGGGCAAACCGCTGACCTCAGCGAAATACTCCACTAGGCTAAAGAGGCGAAAGTAGAAAGAGAACTATAATAAACAATATGTATGTGAAATACAACAATTAACATGGCAATGCTACTATGCCTCAAGTTTAGCATGATATTAAGCATGAAAATTACTAATCTATCATAATCGAGTATATCCAAGGAGTATACTAGTATACTCTAAACATGATCATCATAAATATAAATATGCACCAAGCATGGTTCACCAATATACCACTATGTCCAACTACTGTAATAATGTGCCCAACCAATACCTACTATCAAGTAGTAAATGTCACTTAGTTGTTTCATTGTCATTTTCCATTCCAATCTAGGAACTACACAAGTGTAGTCCTGCTTGTACCGCCTAATGGCCCCGAGTAGTCCAGCATTTCTCTAGGAATGTGACTGTCCCACAGTGATCCAGTAGGCCCTCAATCGCACACAGGCGAGCATATGTCGTGTAGGCCAAGTCCGGAGTGCCGGCTTGTCGGGAGCAACCCTCACAAGCATGTGCAAATGAGCACAAATGGCAAGCAAGCATAATCATCATCTCAAGTCCATGAGCTAACCTTTAACCAACCCAACATTAGATCAAAATTCACCTTGTATGGTGTAGAACTCTTCCAAACTCCAAATGGTGGCTAGGATCCTTCTAATCCAACCTAAATTGAAGTTCTACACCGATCAATTTAGCCCTAAAGGCTACAAATCAAAAATCCCCAAATAAAACACTAGATTCTACATTCTAGATTTTCTACTCAAAAATCCCCCAAAACAAGATCCAAAGGAAAGATCAAGCCTACTAACCTCTCTTGAAGCCCCAAACCAAGTTAGGAGTGAGCTAGGGTTGAAGATCATTCCTCCAATGAGCTCGAAACATCAACTCTAGGGCTTCTCCAAGGTGGGAGAACCAACATGAAGTAAAAAAGGAGCAAAAAAAGGTGATCAATCCAACAAAACCCAAGCAAAAAGAGGAGAAAAAGCAAAGAAAATGAAAACGAAACCCACCTCTCCTCCGTCTCTGGTTGCAGCACAAGAGCCCCTGCCCAAGGGGTATGGGGTATATAAAGTGTTGGGATAATTACAAAAAGAACCTCCAAAAACTGGCAGTCTGCGGACTGTACTGCGTACCGGTACGCGGGCTGGAGTGCCGGTACCCCGCAGCCGAGCTCACCAAACCCGAGCCTCGGTCAGGCGAGAAAACACGCTGCGTACCGGTATCCGTGCAATGCAGTACCGATACTAGGTTCAGTATCGGTACTAGTATCGGTACTCGGGCAATACAGTATCGGTACTCTGCCTCGCAGAGCTCAAACTCGAGAGCACTCTTCTCGAGTGCGCGATGCCGTTCTGGTACCCCTTCTCTAGTACCGGTACCAGCATCCCAGAACCTACAGTTTGAAGGTTTTGGTGCTAAGTACTCATCCTCGCTCCTCAAGACGCGAGTAATGGGTCGGAACACAGTCAACGACCCACCAGAAAACCTGAAAAAGCTCAGAACACTAATCAAACACTCGAACATTGAAATTTGCTAAAGTTCAGTGTGTTACAGACGTACAGTTCCATCAGAAATGCATGGTTTTTATACAGTCTTGACATGTTTTGGACATCATCGTCTCTACAATATCGATGAGTTTGTTGATTTTCCCACTGTAGCAAAGTTTAATTTCGATCTTGCAGCTCTCCGGTAAAGTGTTCATGAATTCGAAGATCCGCGCTCGCAGGGAATTAAAACGCTCACCTTGCCCGATGAAAGCGAGCCGGTAGGATCCTCCTACATACTTGACATTTCCTTCATCTTCTGAAAAGAAGCCATTAAAATAGCAGTGCACTGGAACTTCAACGTTATCCATGAGTTGGAAGCAATACAGTTAGATGATAGTAATGCAATGCCACTCTTTTATAAAAATATAATCCAGTTAACTTGCATAAATTGGTAAGTTTTGAAAAATGCGGAAAACAGTAGGTCCATTCCTGCCATAATTCATTTCCGACATCTCTGCATACAACGTTGGCATAGCCTTCGATCATCGATAGTTGTTAATAAAACGGCGCATCGCTTGCACCATTTTGGTGGATTATTACAATGCTTGCAAGCATATTACACTAATTGCGAGTAGTATTACACTATTTTGTTATACATTGCACCAATATTTCAAATTGTCGTGCTGCATTTCTGTTTTGGTATTAGCGCCATTTTATATTTTTTCAACAGTACCTCAACAAGAAATATCATCAGCAACATCATTCAGATTACGTTCTGTCCTCGAGATACATCATAAGGGGAATGTCAAAAGGCTTTTCTCCTCGGGAAGGGAAAGCGGCGGCTACAGAACCCAATGATTACAAGCGCCTTTTCGCTTTATAGCCAACGGTTCTTCAGATTCATTCCCCGTTGCATTACTACATATAAAAAAAAGGACGTAAAGGCGACGAGGGCAACCGGTGCGGCAGCGGAAGGTGCCAGAGCCGATGGAGCTAACGGCGACGATGCTACTGTTCGTCTAGGAGGCCGAAGCAGAGTTCGAGAACGATGAGGCTCGCTTGGAAGGGTATGATACAGTAACGAGGGGTTAAGATTGATTCGCACTATCTGGAGTGCTTTATTTGCCTCGAGCCCAATGGCCCTCCTCTTTTCCAAGTTCTTAAATTCTTGCAGATTTTTATTGTTATTGATCGATTCTAATATTTTACTGACTGTACTATCTGTTTCCGAACATGGTAGAGCGGAGATCCAAATGGCTCGTGGCAAATAAAGCACTCCAAATAGTGCAAATCTATCTTAACGCCTCATTGTTAGATCATACCCTTCCGAGTGAGCCGCCTCCTTCTCGCAGTCTCCTTCGGCTCTCTCCCGTGGCCGCCTATACCTGTTAGCGTCGGCTCCGTGCGTGTGGAATTGCAGACAAGCTTAGATGATTCCGTACTTTTCTTAAATAATTATTTTGAGAAGTTTGTTACATTTGATGTAATAGAATGTTGTGTTGTATGCAAATCGTGTCTTATATATTGCATTTTCATCATTTTTGCTAAAGACAATGTAATATTTGGTACAACATTAATAAAGAGAGCATTTTGTTACAGTTGATATAATAGAATCTTATATTGTATGCAAATCGTGTCTTATATGTTGCATTTTCGTCAAAAAAATATAATCTTTGGTACAACATTACTAGAGAGAGCATTTTGTTAAAATTGATTTAATAGAACCTTATATTGTATGCAAATCGTGTCTTATATGTTGCATTTTCATCAAAGTTGATATAATCTTTGTTACAGCATTAATAGAGAGAGCATTTTCAATAGTTAGTGCCGACTTGCACTAATTATAGCTGCGTATTGCACCATTTTATATTAGGTTGCACTATTTAGTTTAAAAAAAACTTAATTCAGCCAGTGTTCCACTTTTATGTTACACTCGTTGGAACTGCATTGCACTGTTACGGTGAATGTTGCACTAGTAGTAAGAAGCGCACTACACTCTTACAAGCTTGGTTGTACTCGTTTTCTCCGTATTGGACTATTATTCGCGTTTTACGTTGCACTATTATTGTACGGCTAAATCAAGCAAGTAAGCATTTTTAAGAGTTGTTGCACGATAGTTTTTAATCGTTTAAGCGTTATGCTGCACAGCTCAAACGCCCCCCCGTGGCGCCACAGCAACTGGGGACGAGAAATACAACGACCCTCCACCGCTTCGTCTGCATTCGCGGTAAAATAATTTACGGACTTATTTGCACTATTATCTTCATATTATATCAACAAATAGAGAGAAAAATTTGAACTAGTTACGGACTAGTTACATTGCTTAGCAAAGAATATTGCACTGTTTTGATCTCTGTTACGCCATTTACAAACTTGTTTTCTCTATTACCTTCTTCTTATCACCAAATACAGAGAAAATTTTGCACTAGTTATGGATTCGTTCACCATTTCTGTAAAAGTTATGGACTTATTGCACTATTTGCGTTAAAATATTGAACAAATTGCACCATTTTCTTTTATTTATTTGCTATCGATAGCATTCCAACTCAACTCTATATATATAGAGTTGAGCTGGAATGCTATCGATTGCAAAAGGGCTCCGTTGCCACCCTTTTGTTTTCGATGATGGAGCCTTCAAATCGATGATCGGCATCGTTGAACATTGTAATATACTGAAACTTCGGTAGAGTACTCTGGACTTTAGCCGAATTGTCTAAAGCGACCGATAGAAAAAGTTGGATAAAGTCAAATTAATATTTCAACAATGTTGGAAGGGTTAAAAATGAGTTCTAAAAGAATTAGAAAGGTTTTAATATCGATCGGCGCGAAATAGAATCGAAAAAGATGCAAAACTGAAATTCTGGGACTTTTGTTACCGGTTTAACATCGAGTTAGTATCGGTACTGCATTGTAAACCGAGAGAAACAGCTCTCGGGTTTGCCTCTGCGAAACCTTGTAACCGGTGACAAACTGATTTAGTACCGGTACCAAGTGTATTAACCCGAACGGAATGCTCTCGGGTTGGTTCTGCGAAATCGTGTAACCGTGACAGATTGGGCCGTACCGGTACCAAGTCTGCTTCGCAGCAGAATGAGATTTGCTGCAAATATGAGTTTTGGGAGGGTCTAAATGCAATTGTAGCATCTTATAAAAGCCCCCAACACTCCTCTCCTCTGGTCCACAACAGCAAACACCTCTCTCCTCTCACCTCTCTCTTTCTTTCTCTAGAAATCTCTCCAAGGAGCAAGAAGAAGAAGAAGGAGAAGGATTTTTGTAGGAGATTTGAGGTTTTTGGAGGTTTGGGTCTCTCCTACAAGGTGGACTTTGGAGAGCTTAGGGCAAAGGTGAGGTTTCTTTGTGAGATTAACGTTAGGGCTTGAATTTTATGCCCTAAATCTTTGGATTTAAGCTTCTTACAAGTGTAGCAACCTTCTAGAGGCTATAGAACACATGAAAACCCAAGGTTTTTCATGAGCTCTCATGGTGGATTTCTAGGGCTCAGTTTGTATGCCCTAAAAATGGTTGGAAAGGCTTAGAAAAGGTTCTAAATTAGTTCTTAGGAGTTCAACAAGCTTTCTTTTGCTTGTTTTACAGATCAAACCCAAAGATTGAGCAAATAGCATTGTTAGGGCACCAAAATTTGGAGCTTTTGCCCTAGGATGGTTTTGAGGCAAATTGGCCTTATAGAAACCTAATTGGGGGTATTTCTAACTAGAATATGAAATCGGTTCGGTGATTCGACGAGTGTACGCAATGAAATTAATAAAAAAGTCTATTTTGGTACAGATTGCCGCAGCACGCCAAGTAGGCGCCCGAAAATTCTAAGAATTGAACCGTAGCACTCTTGCAACCATACAAGGTGGGTGGTGCTTTCTGAAATCATTGAATTTTCTTTTATGTCGAAAGTGTCATTTTTGAGCATGTGTATGTATTGAGCATTGTGCATAGTAGGGTTGCTTTGAGAGCATATGTTGCATGTTGTGAGGACAAATGCATGAGAAATAATAGTGAAAGAGTAAGAACTTGTGTAACCCTATGTATGCATGATCAATGACAAGAACCTAGTTGAGGTAGAGAACAAAAGTGACATGTTGACATAAATGTAGAGAGTGGCATTGATGAGTCTTGAATACTAGTGTTACAATAGTGACATTACTGAGACAAGAATGCTAGAGTTAAACACTTAGAGGACAAGTGTGGCATTAGTAAATAAATACAAAGAACAAAGTAGTGTATATGACACTAGTGAAAGTTAAAGAATGCGAGTAAAGAGAGATAGTGACAATATGACATAACAACCTTATAGTTAAGGGTCATGTGAACATTGCATCCTTATAGCTAAGGATTGGATTGAATTTGGAATCCTTATAGTTAAGGATTGGATCACACTCGCCTATTAATCCTTGCTCGGAGGGTGGTAGCTCCCCTTCGAGCGATGAGCTCCGGAGTTGTCATCACTGGGTCGTAGTAGTCTCCCCAGAGAATGGTCCCATCGAGTCGTAGTAGTCTTCCCGATGTTTGGGATTTGAGTTGGTGAGTTATGGAATCCGGCAGGAGGAAGTTGAGGGCCTGACGGGTTAGCCACGAGATTGAACGATGTAAAGTAAACTTGCATTCATCATGAGCATTTCATTGAGCATAAGATTGAGTATATATTGTTCAGGCATATTAGCTGCATTTGTTAGTTGGTTACTATTTATTCTTTCTTCTATTCTGCCTGATTTAGACCTAGTGGGACAGTCGGCAAGGTCGGCGGCCGAACCCACTAGGAACTTTGTTGTAGTTCCCACCCCCCTTTTTCCACAGAGCCGGGATCTAGTGAGCCGGCGAACGATCACGGTAAGGGTATCACACCATAGACAGTGACCACCCGAGTTGGTTGTATTTTGCTAGTTACATACCTTATATATCATCTTTTGTATTTTGATGATTAGAGATGTTTAAATAAAAGAACATGAATTTATGGTTAATGTAAAAGCTTATCTTTTGGAGGAAATACACTATGTTCATTTTGGTGATTATGTGTTGTATAAAAGAAATGATGCAAAGAATGTAAAGGAATTGTATTAAAGATGTATGCATGTATGTGATTTAAAGTTAATCATATTACTTGTATGTTGATTAGTTAATACTTTCACTTTGGCTATTGCTTGCCCTCGTGCAAGCCACTATGTTTGCTTCCGCATGTGCAAATTTTGTACTCTATTTGTACTTGTTGTTGAGCCTTGGGTGGACGAAAGAGGTGCTGTTCGTTCGGCGTCTGTTCGACGTGCTCGAATCAGCCAAATAAGACCGGGTTCGGGGCGTGACAAACATGATCTATATCACTTGAAGTATCTAGAAATCAAATTTCATGCTTTTTCAATATTGTTGTCTTGTTCATCAAGTGGGCGTAAAAATAAACGGCTGAAAATTAATATCCTCTAAAAAGTGATGATATGAATTTTGTAATCAAGATCGAGAGTATAGATCTTGTTTTAAATAGTTTAAAGAATTTTCTAAAAAAAATTCAATTGATTTGGATAGTTTTACACCGTTAAACGAGAAAACGCCTCATATTGACCATTAAAATTATAAATTTTGAAACCCTTTGATCATTAGGTCAATGATGTCGAAAAGATTTGAAATTTGATTTCTAGATACTTCAAGTAATATAGATCATGTTCAACGGTGCCGATCGTCGATTTGAAGGCCCCATCATCGAAAATAAATGGGTGGCAACGGAGCCCGTTTGCTACCGATAGCATTCCAACTCAACTATACTATTATATATATATGAGTAGGGCTACTATACTATTATGAGTATTGGGCCCTTCGTACTCATAAGTTATTTTCGATGATGGAGCTTCCGGATCGACGATCCACTCTGTTAAATATGATCTAGAGTATTTGAAACTTCTAGAAACTAATTTCGTAATTTTTCGAAATCATAATAAAGTCCATCAAGCAGGCATAAAATGAACGGTCAAAATCGAACGATGTCTTAAAAAGGATGATCGGATCCTTCAATTTAAGATCGGAGTTACTGATCTTTATCTAGGTAGTGAATAGAATTTTCTATTAAAAATTCCACCTATTCCAATTCTTTTACACCGTTAAACTAGTAAGTATCCCATACCAGCCATTAAAAATTGTCAATTTTGGTACCCCATATCGACCGTCCCTAGAGCAAGTGGCAAAGCGCTTGGTGGTTGGTATCCAAGACCGTTGATTCACATTTCCAGCTAAGTTTATTTCTAAATGAAATAAACGAAGCAGGTAGCGTGCTACCTATCTCTCAAAAAAAAAATTTGTCAATTTTGTGAACTTTTGATCGTAAGGTAAATGATATCGAAAAATTTAAAATTTGATTTCTAGAAGTTTTAAATGTTTTAGATAATGTTTAACGGTATGGATCATCGATTCGGAAGCTCCATCATCGAAAATGATTTATGAGTATGAGGGCGATCGTGTACTCATAAGAGTATAGTAGCCGGACTCTATATATGTAACATACCGGATTTTGATATAAAAGTAAAAAATAAATAAGAATAGTGTGAGATACTATTTTTTATTGGACTGATAGAAGCAAAATGTAAGTCTGAAATGACATATGCTGAATCGGAATGAAAACAGAAGATTTAAAATTTTCTGTGAGAGACGGGGCTGATATTTTAGCAAAAAATGCACAGTGTCAGAAAATTATGAAAATTGGAGAATATGTCAGAATTATTTTTATGATGTTAGATTTAAAATTTCATGCCATTCTGACACCCGAAAAGTGAAAAATAAAATCCGACTGCTATCTGCTAGAGATTACAGTTCGGTAGGGCTTTCGGTGACCAAACAGGGTCGAAACTGAAAGATTAAAATTTCTTTCGTTAAGTTAAGTAAAACCGAGTATGACTGCCAAATTTGAGCTCAAACGGACTTTCGGAAGGGCAAGCGAAAAATATCTGTACCTGAGCTGCAAAACTGAATGTAAATACTGTATTGTTGAGGGGGCTATTGTGTAACAAAAGGAGTTTTTCTCCTTTCTCCTTCAACCGAGCAACACCCACACCACACACTCACACGCAAGGAGAAGGAGAGAGAGAACCTCCCTTTCTCTCTCTAGATCTCTCCTAAAATTTAAAGGATTTGGTGGAGATTGAAGCAAAGAAGGTGGAGCTTCATCTTCTTCATCTTCTTCCTTGTGTTGGAGTGAGCTCTTGAGGTGAGCTTCATGAACCCTAATGGTAGATCTTTAGAGCTTTCTTTATATGCTCTAGGAATGGGTTTAGAGGACTCCCTAGGTGATAGCAACATGCTATCTGCTTGAATCATAAATCAATTTGGAGGTTTATTGCAATAGTAGCATGTTAGGGTTCAAAAATAGAGTTTTTGTAAAATATTTGGGTTTGATCTAAATTAATCCTACGTAAACCTAATTGCTAGGTATACGAACGCGTTGGCGAAGTCGGTTCGGCGATTCGTCGAGCCTATGCGAAGATATTGAAGAAACGGATGTTTCGGCTTCGTTTCCGCCTAGAGGGCCGAGGCGGCGTCCAAAAATCATGAAAATGGATCCGGAGTATCGTGGCATCAAGTTATAGACTTTTAATTTTCGGATTGTGGATTGGTGGCCGTTTGGGTGGTCGCGCGCGAGTTCGGGCCGAACCAGTCAACGGGTGCCGCGGGAGGTCGATTGCAAGTGACTACAAGCAATCAAAAAATGATTTGAGGAGGGTTGTGCTCACCGAAGTTATTAGCTCGCTTCCATGTCGAAGCGAAGTGAGAATTGTTATTGATGCATGTATGGTAGTTAGTGATAAAACATATGAATGCTATGTTAAACTACTATTGGATGCAAGAAGATATAATGAAGACATACTAGATGAAAAGTATATATATGTAATTGGTAGGTGGCCTATGATAATGTGGATGCATGAATCCTATTATGCTTAATGTTTATTACCTACCATTGAGATGAAAGCATGATAAACATAATGTAGAAACATGCTAGATGAATGCATGATGTACATGTTGTAGGATATGTGAGAAGAATGCATGTTGGCCTAATGTGATAAATGCTAAAGAATGCATGTGATAGATGCTAAATAACATGAGCTAGATGTATGAGTTATGGGATAAAATGTATATTGATTGCTATATGATAAGAACGTATGCATATGCATGAAATGCTAAAGAACACATGTATGTTGACATAATGTGAGACTATGTTAGATTTGTTTGAAAGTGAACTTGGATCGATAACTCTAGGTTGATAGAGAACTCGACATTGGAAAGTAAGGACATATAGACTACATCCTAGATATGGATAACTAGGAAGGTAAGTACATTGAGTGGCATGTCAGTTAATAATTCTGAGTGTGAATAACTAGGATAACAAGCATTGTGAATGTTGGACCTAGTGTTATTGAACATAAATAAATGATGAGTGGCAATGAACTTAGAGTTAAGTAAACCTAGGTTATGGCATGAGTGACATTGAACCTAGAGTCAAGTGAACCTAGGTAGTAAAGAACATCGGACCTAGTGTTATGGAACCTAGGCAATGAACATAGTGACATGGGATCTAATGTTAGTAAACTTAGGTCGAATAATGGCTTGAACCTAGAAAGGTTGACATAGGGTCAGTCCAACCCTAGAGATGTTGAAAGTGGATTCCGGAATCCCAGGTCTTGTGGCCTTAGTGAACATGGTATGCTCATGGTTATGGATTGGATCATACTCACCTATAAGTCCATACTTGAGGGTGGTCGCTCCCCCTCGAGCAATGAGCTCCGCAGTGATTATCACTGGGTTGGAGTTTCCCCAGAGGTTGAGCCTGTCGGGTCGTAGCGAGTATGTAACATATCGAAATTTCGGTAGAAAATATTGGACTTTAGTCAAATTGACTAAAGCGTGCGAATGAAGTGGTTGGACAAGTTCCAGTTAGCATTCCAACAAGTTGAAAGGGTTAAAAGTGAGTTCTGAAAGAGTTAGAAGGGTTTTGGCATCGACCGGCGCGGAATAGAATCAAAATGGAGCAAAAAACCAAGTCTGGGCAAAGTGTACCGGTACAACCATCGAGTTGTAACCGGTACAGAAATTGTACCGGTACAGCATTGAAAGTGTACCGGTACAAATGCTACGAAACCGAGAAGCAACTCTCGGGTTTTGTCTCTGCGCAATCGTGTTACCGGTGACACGAGGAAGTGTACCGGTACACTTTGGGCAGACAGCACAGATTTGGTCTGTTGCAAATAAGAAATGTTGGGGGGCTAAGTTGCAATTGTTGCACACCATATATGATCCCATCTCTCCCCTCTCTTCACAGCAGCGAGGAGAACCCTTCTCCTCTTATTTTCTCTCCCTCTCCCTCTCTAAATGCTCTCTATAAGGTGGATTAGATGTGGATTTGGAGGAGATTAAGAGGAGATTTGGACTTTAGAGGGGATTAGGTCTCTCCAACAAGGTGGAGCTTGGTGGGCATTTTGGCTAAGGTGAGGTTTCTTGTAAGATTAGGATTAGGGTTTGGTTTTAAACCCTAGATCTTCGGTTTTGATCTTCTTACAAGTGTAGAACCTCGTAGTAGCCGAAGAACACATGAAAACCATGTTTTCTTCGTAGTGCTCTAATGGTGGATTTCTAGGGTTTGTTCTAAACACCCTAAGTATGGTTCGAAAGCTTCTAGATGAGCTTCTAAATGTTGAACAAGCTTTTGCTTGTTCTAGAGATCAAACCAAGACATTTTGTTATATGTCACATTAGGGCACCCAAAAGAAGGATTTTGCTCAATTAGGGTTTTGATGTAAATTAATCCTATGCAAACCTAATTGCTAGGTATATAAACGTATTGGCGAGGACGGTTTGACGATTCGTCGAGCCTATGCGAAGTTATTGAAGAAACGGACCGTTAAAGCTTCATTTCCGCCTGGAGGGCCGAGGCGACGTCCAAAAATCACGAGATCGGATCCGAAGCATCTTAGCATCAAGTTAAAGACCTTTAATTTTCGGATCGGGGATTGTGGCCGTTTGGGTGGTCCCGCGAGAGTTCGGGGCGAACCGGGTCATGGGTGCCGCGGGAGGCCGATTGCAAGTGACTACGAGCAATCGGAGAGTAAGTTAAGGTGGGTTGTGTTTATCGAAGCGACTAGGTCGCCTATATGTCTACGACTAGTGCTTACTATTGATGCATGTAATGGTAGCTAGTGGAAGAACACATAAATGCATAAGGTGAAATGCTATGTTAGGCTACCAAATAATGCATATGGTCATAATGTCAGAATGCTAAGTAATGCATAATGATATAGTGTAAATAATGCTAAGTGGAAAGCATAAAGTAAATGACATATGTTAGTCATGTTGCTTGTATAGAAATGCTAATGTAAGAATGCTAAGTGGATGCATATCGATATGAAATAAGAATGCTAAGGAAAATGTATGATAAGCATGTTGTAGAGATGCTAATGTAAAAATGCTGAGTAAAGGACATGTACTTGTGGACATATACATATACACATAGATCGAGTGGCATTGAACCTAGAGTCGTGATCCTAGGTTGAACAACAGTGATATTGAACCTAGTGTTAATGAACATAAGTTAAAAAAGAATGGCATTAAACCTAATTTTCGACAATATAGGTTGAGAATGAACCTAGAGTTAAGTCAACCTAGGTTGTGGTTAAAGATAATGAACCTAGTGTTAAAGTAAATCTAGGTTATGTGATAAAAGTGTTAAACCTAAAGTCAAGTGGACCTAGGATGAAAAGGATAATGGACCTAAGTAGGTCGATACCATAGAGTTAAGACCAACCCTTGAGTTATGTGGAAATGGATTCCGGAATCCCAGAGCTTATAGAGCACCCAAGGTGGTGTTGGGCGTGTGCGACGATTTCGCCGTCCGGGGCTATACCATCGACGTGGCGTGTGCGACGATTTCGCCGCCGGATGGGTGAGCCGAATTGTGGTTTATACCGGTTGAGCCGGGTTGTGGATTATACCGCTGGTTGACTCGAACCACTGACGTGGCGTGTGCGACGGTTTCACCGCCGGGTGGCTAGGTCATAAAGTGTGGTGAGCTGTGGAAGGCTGAGGTGTAAGTAAGAGTTCCTTCACCTCGAGCTTGACAGAGTGCGAATTATCCGTAGTGAATTGACTCAAGACCGAGTCGAGTGGCATAGTGTGACTAAGGTAAGAGTAACCTTAGGTAAGAATGACAAATGAGTATAATATGGCTAAAGTGTGAGTACCCTAGTAAAGAATAAAGAATAGCTAATGAATAAGAATAGCTAATAAAGTAAAAACGGTTACAAGTAAAGAATGGCTAATAATATGAAGTAGAATCAATTAATCTACTTCCATAAGATACAGGACTTGTATATTGCATATTGTGAGGTATGACATGTAGTTCAATATCGAGTAAATGTATAAATACCTGTTTTATGTTATTGGACTAACCTGTTGCAGTGCCTCCTTGGACCTATTGGTCGAGCTTTTCCCTTGGGTGGCCGTACCCACTGGGAACCATAGAGTTGGTTCTCACCCCACGTTGTTTTGGGGTGTTACAGGTTCGCACATGAGCGGCACAGTGACGCGAGGTAAGGGCGTAGCTCCGTAGATAGCGGCCCTACCCCCAAGACTGAGATAGCTGTACCCCGAGGTGGTCTAGCTTAGGGGTTTGAAGACAAATATACCAAACTTGTAATTATTGTATTTTGGAAGTTGAATGTAAAAAAAAATTGTGATGTAAAATACACCTAAGATTAATTTTGTAATAACTTAGTTGTTTTATATTTTTGATACTTCCTTATGCAATCTTTGGTTAAATTCGGTTCCTGGTTGGAACATCGAGAATTGTATCGATTTCGACGCCTTGGACATACAGAGGAGACTCTGTCCACGGTACAGAAAAACCCTGTCCGTTCGGCGGTCTGTTGGCGTGTCCGAACCCGACCAAATAGGCCGGGCACGGGGAGTGAAAAATAAGATGGTATCAGAGAATAAAGTAGAGAATGGGATGGCTTAAGTGAACCTAGGAGACCCTAGAATAGTGAAACCATAGAGGTTAAGGCTCGTGAGAGACGAGGACATGTGACTTGTGGCGAAAGGATTATGGATTTGGTCGTGTTATAAACCTCTAAGACGTATATTAGAGGTAGACTCGAGGTGTCGCTTATTCTCAACCGAGAGTGTTCATGTTGGGTCGACACAACATGAAACCGAGTGATGAGAATAGACGCCCTTGCGTGACTTTCGCCCGATTGACTCTTGAGTCGTTGTTGGTTGTCTCGTGTTCGACCCAAGATGGTCAAGAACTAATCGAGTTGTCATGTTTCATGAAACGATGGCACCGCGTAGGCGATCTTCATCTAGATCGGCGCGGGATGGAACGAGTGGTGCTCCTGAGCAAACCGACGCGAGCGGAGACTCAGAGCTTCGTGATCAGTTGGCCACACTCATGGGAGTGATGAGGCAACAAGCGCACTTGGTGCAACAGCAGCAGGAGGCTACCATGCGCCAGGAGGAGCGAATGAAAAGACTCCAAGAAATGGTGGATCGGCTGGTGACAGCACCAGTTGTGGCTCATCGTGAACGGCCGGGAGTTGCGGAGGAGATGTTTCCTTCGAGGTCGGGTGATCCGACTCCTATTAGTTCAGAGGTAGAGGCAGAGAAGGAGCGACCTTTGGCGGCCCTTATGGCTTTCAAGAAGTTTGATCCGCCTACTTTCGATGGAGAGGATACAGATCCGTGGATCGTGGAGATGTGGATTGATTCCATGGAAACACTCTTCGAGGATCTGTACACGGTGGAGCGGGATAAGGTAAATCTAGCCGTGCACTACTTGAAACAGTCGGCGAAGGTGTGGTGGAAGGGCATTAAGCGAGATCGATTGCCTAATCTCCCTCCTATGGCTTGGGAAGAGTTTCAGGGATGCTATTCTCTGTTTATTTCCCCGACAGCGAGAAAATAAAGCTTCAGGAAAGGTTCCGAAAGCTGCAGCAAGGAGGCCGCTCGGTCAGGCAATACGAGCGGGAATTTTTCTGTATCGTGCATTGTATCCCGAACGTGGTACTGGGTGATAAGGATAAGGCAGACTGCTTTGTGCGTGGACTTCGGCCAGACCTTTATAAGGTCGTGCTTGTACTTAAGTTACAGACTTTTGCTGAAGTCCTGGATCAGGCCCTGTGGATAGAACAAGGCAACGCCATTATACAGGAGGAGCGCGAGTCATATTACAAGGAAAAGGGAAAAGGACGACCAACGAGTGGATCCGCTGGTCAGTCAAGTTCCCAACAGACTTCGACGAGTTCGTGCTCGCGATCCCGAGCTCCGGGGACATACTACATTCGAACCTCGGCGAGATATGTTATTGGTGGAGGCCTTCATTTTCCACAACAGTGTGGGCAGCGTGAGGGCAAGTGCTTCAAGTGTGGGCTGCCGGGTCATACGCGGGACGAGTGTCCGCAAGGTGACGGCCAGGCCTTGATGCTGGCAACGGCCTATTCCTCTCTGGGATAGCCTCCAGGTGTGCCACCTGCGGCATGGTCAGGAGAGCGGCCGTTGAGGACGATGCAACCTGAGTGTTCGCGGCGAGTACCAAGTGGCCATGGATACGCGACCCAAGTGGTGGAATCTGCCGCTGCTGACGACATCATGGCAGGTATGAGTTAGTTAAAGCAAACATATGCTCTGCATGATGTTGAAATTGGTGCATAGCATGTATTTTATCGAATGGTTAGTTGCTACTAGTTATGCATTAGCATAGTAGGGACCGGTGGACGAGTAAAGGTAGATCCCCGAGCATGCTTGCATTGTGATAGTGTGGCGCCTGCTGGAGCAGGTAGAGAGCCGAGTGGCACTAGCAAATGGCTAGTAATGATTCTTGGACAAGAAGTAGGACTCGTGATAAAGATGAGATGGTGAAGCAACTCTCAAGGCAATGGATAGTAGATTGCGAGAGTTGAGCTAGGATACGTGAGGATACCCGAGTACTCCGAGAATTTCGGATGTCGTTCTGATAGATCGAACAGTGAAAGTGAATCACTGTTGAGAGAGCAGTTGGTTGAAGCCAAGTTTGGCCTGTGGGTCTAGTAGTACCTCGAGTTGAGGTGAATGAGTCGTGCCTGTGTGGCTAGTTGCATAGGCAGGATTGCCTAATGCTTGACATAGTTGGAACGCTATAGAGGCGTGTAGAGCGCTCGAATATAGGTACTCGTGGTGTGCGGTATTGATTCAGCTGGGAGTGTGTTGGCAGTAGCACTTTAGCCTTGCTAAGTGTGAAGCGGGCCAGGGATCACTCATGGGGCTGATGGCTCGCACTAGATGCTTAGGAGCCGGTAGTGGTACGTGACTCGATAGAGTATGTCGTGTAGGACGACGACGGCGGGTAGTGCTTGGGGACGACCCGTGCCTAGACCATGTGTGTACTGTGGAGCCTGGACCCATTGGGCAGGCGCAGTCAGCTGTGAGTGACAGCGGCCCGGTACCTACGGATAGGGTTTTGGTCAGGGCGGTAGTCCGAGCTTAGACCCAGTGACGTGGAATGCCACGTGATAGATCACGAGATCGAGGATGCACCGAGTGTGTAGTGACCGAACTCGTAGACTTGACGTGGTTTGGGGTCTTGATTACTCCTGGTTGGAGTGTGTGCGAATTCTCAAGTGAGAATTTCGCCCGAAACGTTGATTCGGTCTGCGCCTGCGAGCGAGAGACGTTGCATGTATCGAGACAAGTTAGGCAGTAGGCCTACGTAGGGTTGGCGGTCTATGGACCACTTATGGAAAACGAGGGAAGCGGCTTGGCCGGTAACTCTGTTGAGGAGTTGGGATTAGAATTCACGAGCGGAGTCTTCGCGTGTGTCGATTGCGACAACGAAGACGAGCTAGTCGTGGCTTATGATGGCAAGGGATGAAGTGCTCTTATGAGGCATTGAGCTAGTGGAAGCCACGTGGGAATTGGAGTTTAGGATAATACTCTTTTATGGACTAAGTTGGAGATATGCCGGAGTGTGCCATCTCGTGATGGAGCAAGGATCCGGTTGGGATTGGAGCACTCACGATAGAGCGATGCACCAACGATATTGCTTCTGTGCAATACCAGTGATCGAATCAGAGTGAACTCCCGATTGAGTGTGTAATGCAAAGAATGGTTCTTTACATGATGGAATGCACTTTTAGAGTTATACGTGGTAAAGACGAGTGAGTTTGGTCTCACATCCCCCGTAATGGGTCTTGAAGTTGGTTCAAAAGGTGAAAAGCCTTACTAGAATGGAAATGCATTAGTACCCTCAATTGCCCGAAGAGCTGAATTGCGGGTGGATTGAATTTTGCGGACGGAATTCTTTTAAGGGGTGGAGAATATAACATACCAAAACTTCGGTAGAAAATATTGGACTTTAGTCAAATTGACAAAAGCGTGTGAATGAAGTGGTTGGGCAAGTTCTAGCTAACATTCCAACAAGTTGGAAGGGTTAAAAGTGAGTTCTAAAAGAGTTAGAAGGGTTTTGGCATCGACCGGCGCGAAATAAAATCGAAACGGAGCCAAAAACCAAGTCTGGGCAAAGTGTACCGGTACAACCATCGAGTTGTAACCGGTACAGAAAGTGTACCGGTACAGCATTGAAAGTGTACCAGTACAAATGCTACGAAACCGAGAAGCAGCTCTCGGATTTTGTCTCTGCGCAGTCGTGTTACCGGTGACACGAGGAAGTGCAACGGTACACTTTGGGCAGACAGCACAGATTTGGTCTGTTGCAAATAAGAAACGTTGGGGGGCTAAGTTGTAATTGTTGCACACCATATATGACCCCATCTCTCCCCTCTCTTCACAGCAGCAAGGAGAACCCTTCTCCTTCCATTTTCTCTCCCTCTTCCTCTCTAAAAGCTCTCTACAAGGTGGATTAGAGGTGGATTAGGAGGAGATTAAGAGGAGATTTGGACTTTGGAGAGGATTAGGTCTCTCCAACAAGGTGGAGCTTGGTGGGCATTTTGGCTAAGGTGAGGTTTCTTGTAAGATTAGGGTTAGGGCTTGGTTTTAAACCCTAAATCTTTGGTTTTGATCTTCTTACAAGTGTAGAACCTCGTAGTAGCCGAAGAACACATGAAAACCATGTTTTCTTCGTAGTACTCTAATGGTGGATTTCTAAGGTTTGTTCTAAACACCCTAAGAATGGTTCGAATTGTCACGCCCCGGGACCGATTCCAATTTGGGCTGGCCCGGACACGTCAAACAGACGCCGAACGGACAGAGTTTTTCCTGTCCGCCCATGGCTCATCACCTGTACATTTTCAAGTAGAGAAAAGCACTAGCGAAAACATACACAAACGGCTTACACGAGGGTAAGCAATAGCTATGACTGAAAGAAAGGAAACTAAACATCTGCACAAATACTATGATTCTCTTTTTGATCACATATATTCCATTCATAGTTCTTTACATACTTTTCATCATTTTTTTTTACATCACATTCTCCTCGAGATAAACATTACATTCTTTTTCTTTTACATCTCAATTCATCAAATACAAAAGATGAAGTAAGGGAATGCTACTACAAAATGTAAACCCGACTTGGTAGTCACTGTCTATGGCGCGATACCTTTACCGCGGTCGCTCGCAGGCTCACTCAGTCCCGGCTCTGTGGAAATAGTGGGGTGAGAACTACAACAAAGTTCCCAATGGGTTCGGCCCCAATCTCACCGACTTTCCTACTAGGACTAACTCAGGCATAATAGAAAGAATAAGCAGATAAGTAGCCAACTATATAAATGCAACTAATATATCTGAACAATGCTATCAATAAGATGCTCAATATAAATTCATGAAGAATGCATGGTCGATGTTCTTTGTTCTTTGTTCTTTGTTCTTTGTTCTTTGTTCTTTGTTCAATCTCAAGGCTAACCAGGGGGTATCGCCTCATTAACTCACAACTCAAATCCATGATCACGGGCCCTCAGCTTCCTCCCGCTAGGACCGTCCTCTGAGTAACTCAACCAGTGATGACAAACTCCAGAGCGCATCGCCCGAGGGGGAGCGACCACCCTCGAGCAAGGACTTATAGCAAGTATGATCAATCCTTAACTCTAAGGATATTCAGTTCAATCTGTTCCTTAACTTTAAGGAATCATGCACAAATGACCCTTAGCTCTAAGGTTGAATGTCATCGTGTCAATCTCATGTTCTTTGCATTCTTTATCTTTGATCATGTCAATACACTAACTCTAGTGTTTCTTTACATTCTTTACTATCATTCATGTCATACATTAACTCTAATATTCCTTGATGCCACACTTTGATGCTAACTCTAGCTATTGTTCTTTATGTCACACTTTTGATGCTAACTCTAGCATTTAATGTTCTTTATGACTCACTTATTCACTTGATGCCACACTTTTCTCTTTGATGTCATACACTAACTCTAGTGTTTTTATACAACTTTAGGCTATCTTTAGTTTTTATTCTCACATTTCATTGTCCTCATGTCATATGTCACTTGCTCTTTAACTTTACCAAGTTCTCATCATCATACATGCACATATAGGGTTATTACATTCTTATTAGTTCTCAACCATCTAATGATGCACTTGAACTCACAAAATGCAAACATTCACATATTCATAATCTCATTACCCTACTATGCATGCAACAATATACTCATGGATACTCAAGAAGTGACACATTAGACATAAAGGGAATTCCAACAAGTTTGGGTAGCACCACCCACCTCGTAGGCGTACTGTCACGCCCCGGGACCGGCGGAGGCCCTCCCGGTAGCGTGCCCAGACCCGCCATATGTCAACACATAAAAGGCGTCTACAACAAAAGCGGAAGTAAAGCAAGCGATAGAACAAATAAAAGAAGTAAAATAACTAGCAACTAATGATATCAGAGCGAGTATAGTTCTAACATCTACACCAAAGTAAAAAAGTAAAGCTAGACCACAAAAGGAGTCATAAGTAGTACAATAACTGTCTCTAGTACAAAAATGGTGGTCTCTAATACACTGGTAACACCCTCAACCTCTCGCAAAATAAAATAAGACATCGAGAGGTAGACCACCTAGCAACTCGTCCTCGAAGGAAGCTAGCTCATAGCAACTCCCTTCCCGCGATCCCTAGCCTCACCCTGCGTGGAAGGCTCTGAAAAACATTGAGAAAAAGAGGGCGTGAGAACTATAATTTATAGTTCCCAGTGGGCAATTACTGACCTCAGCTCAATGCACCACTAGGCCCCAGAAGAAAAGGGGTAAGTACAATAATAATAGCAATAATGACTGCGATATAAAGGCATAATTAAAATGCTAAATTACCAAACTCAAGTATAAACGATGTCATGGTGATGTACATCTACGATATCAAAATAGTAAATCATTAACCTTTATGAATACATTATGCATAAGTTCTGTCATGGCAACCAAGTATGCTTTAATGCAAAAGGAGACTATCAAGTATACTACATGTCTCAACACTATGCTAAAAGCATATAAATGTAATTCAACTACTAAACCTATCTAGTAGTGATTAACCATTCTCAACACCGTGTCGATTTCCATTTCCAATTAAGGACCTACCAAAGGTAGTCCAGCTTGTGCCGCCTAAGTGCCTGTGGTAGCCCAACATCCCTACTCTTGGGATGTGTCTGTCCCACTCGACCCCGTAGGCTTCTCAATACCGCACGAGCGAACATAAGTCGCGTAGGCTAACTTCGGAGTGCCGGCTTGTAGGGAGCGACCCTCACAAGCATGTGCGAATGAGCACAAATGGCAAGCAAGCATAGTCCAAGCCTCAAATATCCAATCTTCATGTCTCTAACATGGTATGGTCACTAGCATCCCGAAGATCTAGTTTAAGTCACAATATGAAGTTTCAATATTTGCTACGCCTAGTGCCCCTTGATGACACTTAGGCAATTTGACGTTCAACATGTATTTTAAATCCCTCAATGACCCTATCCACTAGGTTCTCACATGTCCCGAGCTCAATGCCGCTTGATGACATTAGCTCTCTAGTTCACATACCTTCTAAATGGCAATCTTGATAACTTTCATGTCTCAATAAACTTAAGTTTAAATGCATGAATCCAATCTCATTTACACTATAGGAGCATGAAAACACGTCTCATATAGAATGCTAAATGCAACTATGGGCCTAACAAGCTACTCTCTACTACATAGAGGTCCAAAATTTCATCATATATAACATAGGCCTTTTAAGCATTCTAAAAATCATAATAAATACATATAACAAGAATGTGCATGCCTTTTCATTTAACGATACTTAATTAAGCACAAATGAGAATTTCTCATTGTGTGGCTAGGTCAAACCCACCGAACCGTCGCGTAGGGCCTCGTTTCGCCGAACAAAGTTGTCCCCGAGTCTCAAAATACCCTAAAAGTATTGAGCGACAAGATACACGGGCATTACGATCAACTATAAGATCAAATTTTAACAAATTTAGCAAAAGGGCTAAAACTCACCTAATGTGTGGAAAATCTCTCTCAAGCTCCAAAAGAGAGCTAAATCCCTTCCAAACCAAGCCCAAGGATGGTCCTAATCCAACCAAGTTAGCCCCAAAAGCCCTAGATCAAAAATGCCCAAAATAAGCCCTAAGTATCAAATCTAGAGTTCCATCTCAAAGAAACCTTCAAAAATCAAATCTAGAGGAAAAGATCTAGTCACTTACCTCTAGGAAGCTTCAAATCAAGCTCTAAATGCTCAAGGTCCCAAGGTCTCTCCTCCACTTAGCTCCAAGTCCAAGCTCCAATGGTGAAGAAGCCTTCAAAGGAGCAAAAGAGAGCAAAAGAGAGGGTTTAATCTTTTAAAAACCCAACCGATATCAAGAAATCCAAGGGGGAGAGTGTGGAGGGCTCCCTTACCCTTCTCCTTGCTGGTGCCAAGCTCAGGGAGAGCCCTAGGGGCGTGGGGGTACTAATAGAGATGCCACAATTGCGAGAAACCCCCTGCAGTTCAAACTGCTCAGATTCTGCCAAAGTGTACCGGTACACGGAAAAGTGTACCGGTACACATCCTACGAAAATGCAAACCCGAGGCTCGGGTTTGAAATTCGCTACAAGTGTATCGGTACAACCATCAAGGGTGTACCGGTACAAAATGTGTACCGGTACAGCCATCGACCTGTCACCGGTTACACCTCGTGCAGAATGCAATCCGAGGGTAGCCTAAGTCCAACTCTTTAGTGACCTTAACGCTACATAAAATACTACAATTCTCGGGATGCGAGCCATAGGTCGGAACACTGTCAACGACCCACCAGAAAGTCTGGAAAAACTCGGGACACTGTCCAAACACTCGAACCTCGCAATTTGCAAAGGTCCAGTGCGTCACACGTACTAGGATGCTACGGTGATTTTCTTGGAATTTTTAGCCTCTTAGTTTGCTACCTACGGCAAAACAAAGCCCTATTAAGCCATTTTGCTCATATCTTTATATTGGGTTTTCGTAACGTTAATCCGAGCGCACCAACACGTTGGAAATACCCCCAATTAGGTTTCTAGAGGGTCAATTTCACTTTGAAATCCTCCCGAGCAAAAGCCCCAAATTTGGGTGCCCTAGCTCATAGTACATATCAAACCTAGGGTTTGATCTCAAAGATAAGCAAAAGAAGCTTCAATCTACTCTAGAGACTCCATTAAAATCATTCTTAACTCTATCAAGACCCTAGTTTGGATTCCATTATGAGAGAGGTTGAAGCTCACCTCTAAGTTTCATCACATATACCCAATCCATGGTTTTGATCTCTTAAAGAAGCAAAAGAAAGCTTCAAATACTCAAAAGGTTCTACTAAAATCATTTCTAGGTCATTTGGTTCTCATTCTAGGGTTTTACCATGAAAGGGATCAAAGCTTACCTCAAAGCTCTCCTTTCTTTATGCTAGAGGTGAAGGAGAAGGAGTTGCTTCACTCTTTCTTCTTCTTCTCTACCTTCCTTCTTTTTTTCTTCTTCTTCTTTTCCTTTCTTTCCCTTTCTTTCTTCTTCTCCTTCTTGTCTTCTAGAGAGAGAAAGAGAGGAGAGAGAGTGAGAGGGTGAGAATGAGAGAAAACACCTCATAACCCCCTCAACATAACCCATATATTGCATTTTCGCAAATAAACCCCTCAGCTTTTACTTTATTAAACTGCCCAAACTGGGCAGAATTCGTGCTCGGGGACCGGTCTCCCCGACTTGGGACCGGTCCCAGAGAGCTCTCCCCGCGGGCAGCAAAGGCCCCCGCGCAGTGCAACAGGTCTCTCCCAGAGGGACCGGTCTCTCGGGGACCGGTCTCTCCTCGCAGGGACCGGTTCCCGAGAGCTGGTATTCTGGGACTTAGCCGATTTTCAGCTTTCTCAGTTATCACGCGTTCGGGGACCGGTCTCTCCCACCAGGGACCGGTCCCCGAGAGCACAAAACCTGCAGAATGAAGATTTTTAATTCTTTAGCTCTCGAAAACCTCCCACAATACACTTTTGATCATTTTAACACCTTCGGACTTTCCGAAGTGTACCATCCTCGCACTTTGGTCAATTTGACTAAAGTTCGATATTTATTTTTCGAATTCTCGGTATATTACACGAATGCTTCTAGATGAGCTTCTAGATGTTGAACAAGCTCTCTTTTGCTTGTTCTAGAGATCAAACCAAGACATTTTGCTATATGTCACATTAGGGCACCCAAAAGAGGGATTTTGCTCAAGTAGGGTTTTGATGTAAATTAACCCTATACAAACCTAATTGCTAGGTATACAAATGCGTTGGTGAGGTCAGTTTGACAATTCGTCGAGCCTATGCGAAGTTATTGAAGAAACGGACCGTTAAAGCTTCGTTTCCGCTTGGAGGGCCGAGGTGGCGTCCAAAAATCACGAGATCGAATCCGGAGCATCTTAGCATCAAGTTAAAGACCTTTAATTTCCGGATCGGGGATTGGTGGCTGTTTGGGTGGTCGCGCGAGAGTTCAGGCCGAACCGGGTCACGGGTGCCGCGGGAAGCCGATTGCAAGTGACTACGAGAAATCGGAGAGTAAGTTAAGGTGGGTTGTGTTTACCGAAGCGACTAGGTGGCCTATCTGTCTAAGACTAGTGCTTACTATTGATGCATGTAATGGTAGCTAGTGGTAGAACACATAAATGTATAAGGTGAAATGCTATGTTAGGCTACCAAATAATGCATATGGTCATAATGTCAGAATGCTAAGTAATGCATAATGACATAGTGTAAATAATGCTAAGTGGAAAGCATAAAGTAAATGACATATGTTAGTCATGTTGCTTGTATAGAAATGATAATGTAAGAATGCTAAGTGGATGCATATCGATATGAAATAAGAATGCTAAAGAAAATATATGATAAGCATGTTGTAGAGATGCTAATGTAAAAATGCTGAGTAAAGGACATGTACTTGTGGACATATACATATACACATAGATCGAGTGGCATTGAACCTAGAGTCGTGAACCTAGGTTGAACAAGAGTGATATTGAACCTAGTGTTAATGAATATAGGTTAAACAAGAATGGCATTAAACCTAATGTTAGAGAATATAGGTTGAGAATGAACCTAGAGTTAAGTCAACCTAGGTTGTTTGTTAAAGATAATGAACCTAGTGTTAAAGTAAACGTAGGTTATGTTATAAAAGTGTTAAACCTAGAGTCAAGTGGACCTAAGATGAAAAGGATAATGGACCTAAGTAGGTCGATACCATATGGTTAAGACCAACCCTTGAGTTATGTGGAAATGGATTCCGGAATCCCAGAGCTTATGGAGCACCCAAGGTGGTGTTGGGCGTGTGCGACGATTTCGCCGTCCGGGGCAATACCATCGATGTGGCGTGTGCGACGATTTCGCCGCCAGATAGGTGAGCCGAATTGTGGTTTATACCGGTTGAGCCGGGTTGTGGATTATACCGCTAGTTGACTCGAACCACTGACGTGGCGTGTGCGACGATTTCGCCGCCGGGTGGCTAGGTCATAGAGTGCGGTGAGCTGTGGAAGGCTAAGGTGTAAGTGAGAGTTCCTTCACCTCGAGCTAGATAGAGCGCGGATTATCCGTAGTGGATTGACTCAAGACCGAGTCGAGTGGCATAGTGTGACTAAGGTAAGAGTAACCTTAGGTAAGAATGACAAATGAGCATAATATGGCTAAGGTGTGAGTACCCCTAGTAAAGAAGAAAGAATAGCTAATGAATAAGAATAGCTAATAAAGTAAAAACGACTACAAGTAAAGAATGACTAATAATATGAAATAGAATCAATTAATCTACTTGCATGAGATACAGGACTTGCATATTGCATATTGTGAGGCATGACATATAGTTCAATATCGAGTAAATGAATAAATATCTGTTTTATATTATTGGACTAACCTGTTGCAGTGCCTCCTTGGACCTATTGGTCGAGCTTTTTCCTTGGGTGGTCGTACCCACTGGGAACCATGGAGTTGGTTCTCACCCCACGTTGTTTTGGAGTGTTACAGGTTCGCACGTGAGCGGCGCGGCGGCGCGAGGAAAGGGCGTAGCTCCGTAGATAGCGGCCCTACCCCCCAGACTGAGATAGTTGTAACCCGAGGTTGTCTAGCTTAGGGGTTTGAAGACAAATATACCAAACTTATAATGATTGTATTTTGGAAGTTGAATGTAAAAGAAAATTGTGATGTAAAATACACCTAAGATGAATGTTGTAATAAGTTAGTTGTTTTATGTTTTTGATACTTCCTTATGCAATCTTTGGTTGAATTCGGTTCCTGGTTGGAACATCGTGAATTGTATCGATTGCGACGCCTTTGTCGTACAGGGGAGACTCTGTCTGCGGTACAGGGAAACCTTGTCCGTTCGGCGGTCTGTTCGCGTGCCCGAACCCGACCAAATAGGCGGGGCACGGGGCGTGACAAAGGATCTCCCCGATTGATGAGCTCCGGAGTAGTCATCACTGGGTCGTAGCGAGTATCTCCCCAGAGGACGGTCCCGTCGGGTTGTAGCAAGTATCTCCCCGATAGTAGGGATTTGGGTTTGTGAGTTCTGAAGCGAAACCTACGGGTAAGCTTAGAGGATTGGGTATTGATTTTGGCAATTGTCATGCACCATGAGCAGTATATATATTGGTTCTCCTCGCCCATTAGGCGATGTGGTTTGAGGATTTACAGTTGAGGTGCATGTGAGACGTCCTTCACCTTGAGCTTGACAGAGCGAGGCATATCCGCGGTTGATTCACTCAAGACCGAGTCGAGTGGCATAGTTGGCTAAGATAAAGTAATCTTAGGAAAGATTGGTTAGTGCTAAAGAATAGCGAATAGTAAAGAATTGCAATGAAGAAAGAACGGTTAATGCTAAGGAAAAGCAAATAATAAAGAACGGCTAAGAATTAAAGAAAGGCAACTGAAAGAAAGTAGAATTAGTTAACCTACTTGCATAAGTTGCATGATTTACATATTGCATATCCTAAGGCATAAACATATATTTAATATTTGTATTAAATATCTGTCGATATCTGTTGGACTAACATGTTTGCAGTGCCTCCTTGGACCTGGTGGGTCGAGCTTTTCCCTTGGGTGGCCGTACCCACTGGGAACTATGTACAATAGTTTTCACCTCCGTGTTGTTTTTGGGGGTACAGGTTCACACGTGAGCGGCACGGCGGCGCGAGGAAAGGGCGTAGCTCCATAGATAGCACCCTACCACCAGACCAGAAATAGCATTACCCCGAGTCGGCTTAGCTAGGGGTTGTAGAAAAGATGTAAAACAATATTGTAATAATCTTGTGATCGATGATTGTATTGGAAGGAAATGTAATCGAAAATTGTAAATGTATAAGTTGGGATGAATGCTTGTAATAGCTTAGTTATTTTATATTTTTGATACTTCCTTATGCAATCTATACTTGATTTCTGTTCCTGGTTGGAACATCGTGAATTGTATTGATTGTGACGCCTAGGACGTACAGGGGACACTCTGTCCGTTCGGCAGTCTGTCGGCGTGCCCGAATCCGACCAAATAGGCGGGCTCGAGGCGTGACAGATAAAGTGGTATCAGAGCATAAAGTAGAGAATAGAAAAATAGTTTAGATGGACCTAGGAGACCCTAAAATAGTAAACCATAGGAGATTAAGGCTCGTGAGAGACGAGGACTTGAGACTTGCGGCGAAAGGATTATGGATTGGGTTATGTAGTAAACCTCTAAAACGGATGTTAGAGATAGATTCAAGGTGTGGTTTATTTTCAACCGAGGGTGTTCATGTTGGACGCGTACAACATGAAACCGAGTGATGGGAATAGACGCCCTTGCTTCACTTCCGCCCGATTTGAGTCGGTATTAGTTGTCTCGTGTACGACCCAGAGGGTCGAGGCTTAACGAAGTTGTCGCGTTTAGGAAGCGATGGCACCGCATCTTCGTATTGATCGGCGCGGGAGGGGACAAGTGGTGTCCATGAGTAGTTGGAGGCGAGCGGAGGCTTGGAACTTTGCAAGTAATTGGCCACTCTCGTGGGAATGGCAAGGTACGAATCGATTAGGTGCAGCAACAGCAGGAGGCTGCCATGCGCCAGAGGGAGCAAGCTTTGGCGGCCCTCATGACCTTGAAGAAGATTATGAATCCTCGTCGTGTTAAACCACTTTTGGTCAAATTGACCAAGTGCGTCGAGAGAAATAGTTGGACAAAGTTAAATTAATAATCCAACAGTGTTGGAAGGGTTAAAAATAAGTTCCAAAAAAGTTAGAAAGGTTTTAGCATCGATCGGCACGAAATAGAGTCAAAACGGCGCGAAATTGAAATTTTGGAACTTGTGTTACCGGTTTAACACCAGGGGTGTACCGGTACAGCGTGGTAAGCCGAGAGAAACAGCTCTCGGGTTTGCCTCTACGAAATGCTGTAACCGGTGACAGACAAAAAGTGTACCAATACACAGTGTAAAAAACCCGAAACAGCAGCTCTCAGGTTTGGCTGTTGCGCGATTGTGTAACCGGTGACAAGATCACCTTGTACCGGTACACAGTGTCCTAGACAGCAGGTTAAGTCTGGCACAGATAAGATAAATTGAAGGGCTTAAATGCAATTGTTGTGGCTTATAAAAACCCCCACAACCTCTTCTCTCTCATTCATAGCAGTGAGAACACCTTCCTTACTCATTTTTCTCACTCTCTTGGAGCATTTTCAAGTGTGGAATGGCGAAGATTAGGGGAGCACGAGTCTTATTGCAAGGAATGGGACTCGTGGTAGAGATGGAATTGGCGGACCAACTCGCAGAGCAATGTAAGTAATTGATCGCGAGAGTTGAGTCATTACACTTGTGTACACTCAAGTAATCCGAGTGTTTCGAATGTTGTTTCGGTAGATCGAACAGTGAAAGTGAATCACTGTTGAGGGAATAGTTGGTTAGTGCCAAGTTTGGCCTGTCGGCCTAGTTGTCATACGTCTAAAACATATAAGGCGTCTAAAATAAAATGATAAATGAGACAATAAAAGAAAACAACTAGAAGTATCAGAGCAATATACAACATCTAGAAATTAAAGCAATTTGAAGAGTAGAGAGCTAAAATCACTAAATAAACCATAAAGTAGTACAACCAAAGATCCAAATACAAGAACTAAAAGAGTACATAGGTGATCTCTATACATAATAAACAAAATCTCTCGCTCTCCCAAAACATAAAAAGAGGGAAAACCACCTAAGAGTAAAAGTAAATCCTCGCTATCTAGCTAGCGATCCCCTTGCCGCAGTCCCGTGCCTCCGCCGGTGCAGAGGGCTCTGAAAGGAAAACATAAAACAGAGGGCGTGAGAACTATTAAATAATAGTTCCCAGTGGGCAATTACTGACTTCAGTGAAATGCACCACTAGGCCCAAAACTAAGCAAGTAAGGTAAGTAAGGCAGATAAGAATAATATGAACAAATAAATCACTGAAATGGAAGCTCACTATAGCATGATGTCACTACTTTTATCAGTAATAATCTACCACATGATCTCTATTTAGCATGGATTTGCATAAGTAATAAACTACCACATGATCTCTACTTAGCATGAATTTGCATAAGTAATAAACTATCATAGCATAATTGCAGAAGTATAAGCCGAACACAATAATCACAAGCTAGAATGGTAATTTGTCATTATCTACTATTCTAGTCAATGTCCAAAAGGTACAATATGTCACCAGTAATCCAATCCTGTAGAAGCTACCCGTAGGTAGTCCGGCCTGCGCCGTGCCAACAATGGCCCCGTGGTAGTCAATATCCCCACTCTAGGAATGAGCCTCCCCCACGGCATCCCATTTTGGCGCCCAATCCCGCACGGGCGAGCATATGTCGCGATGGCTATCTCCGGAGTGCCGACTTGTAGGGAGCGACCCTCACAAGTATGTGCGAATGAGCACAATGGCATGCAAGCGAATAAGTCCGTCTCAGGTCCCAGTGGTTCATCACTGTTTCATCGGATTTAAAACCCGGAATACAGCACATGTCCCAAACGCCTGCCTCTATGTCATCGTGTCTAAAACACGGAATATAGTAACTGTCTCAATGGCCTATCTCAATGTCATCATGTCTAAAACATGGAATTTAGTAGATTTTCAGTGGCCTATCATCATGTCTCTAAGTTGCAGTTCAACAATTTTCTAGTTCAAGTGCCCCTTTATGACACTTTTGCTTACTATGTCCCAATATGAATAATAAGTCTAAAAGCTTGTCATTCTAATCATTTTCCACACAAGAAACATGATCTTACATCATTTGTTAGAACATTAAACTCATGCATACTAACAATGCATATGCTTCTCTCTACAACATAGAGTCAATTTTTCATGATACATAACATAGGAGTTTTAAGCATTCTAAAATTCATATAAATTCTATTCAACATGGATATGCATACATTTATAGTATACGAAAATATTTAACCACGTAGGAGGCATTTCCCCCTATTTCAATGAAGCCAAACCCACCACAACTCTCGCAACTCCTTTGTTTGCTCCGACGAAGGTGTCCACTAGTCTTCTACCACCCTAGAGGTGTAGAAACAAGAGTTAAACGGACCTTACGAACAACCATAAGGTTGATCATTAACCATCTCGAGCTAACGTGGAGAAAAACTCACCTAGATGAAGAAATCCTCAAATAAAGTTCAAATGGAAGCCAAATCCCTTACAAAGTAACCTAATCCAAGGTTCTAAACCCATCAATAGAGCTCTAAAAGCTTCTAATCAAAAAGCCCCAAAATAGACCCTAAGTTCCAAATCTAGGGTTTCCAACATGAGAAATCCATCAAACCATGTATTAAATGGAAAATACATGCTACTAACCTCTTAAGTAGCCTCAAACCAAGTCCAAAATCAGCTAGGGTTGAAGATCTCCTCTCAAACAAGCTCCTCTCAAAGCTCCAAGTCTTCAACAATGGAGAAAACCCAACAAGTAGCAAAGAAGAGAAAAAAAGGAGAGATCAAAACACCATAAAATCCACCAAAAATGGAGATCAAACAAAGGGAGGGAGACTCACCTTGATCTCCACTGGTTAGGGCTCAAAATGAGCAGCTATGGGGGCTGGGGTGATATTTATAGAGGTTGTAACAATTGTAAATACACCCCTCCCCGAACTTAGCGCAGTCTGCATTGTGTACCGGTACACGGGAAAGTGTACCGATACAGTTCCTGCGAAACTGCACAACCCGAGCCTCGGGTTGGCAGAAAATTCGAAGTGTACCGGTATGACATCGAGGCTGTACCGGTACACTGCGTTCCGGTACAACTATCAAGGTTGTACCGGTACACAATCCTACCGAGGTAACCCGAGAGCACACCAACAATCCTACATTTTGGGATTTTGGCCACAAGCTTAAACCCACAATTCTCGGAATGCGAGCCATAGGTCAGAACACTGTCTACGACCCTCCAGAATATCTGAAAAAGCTCAGAACATAGATCAAACACTCGAACCTCGCAATTTGCAATGGTCCAGTGCGTTACATTCACCCCTCCTAAAAAGGAGTTTCGTCCGCGAAACTCGGAATACAACATATCTCACGACTCCATCTGAAAGAGATGGGGATAACGCTCCTGCAGAGCGCTCTCTAGCTCCCACATAGCCTCTCGCTCCCCCTGGTTGCTCCAAAGGACCTTCACATACGGAATATCCCGACTCCACAGCTTCTTCACCTCGCGAGCCAAAATCTTCACTGGTTGCTCCTCGATGCTCAAATCCTCATGCAGCTCCACTGGTAAACCATCCAAAATGTGAGCTGGATCATGAATGTATCTCCGAAGGACCGATACATGAAAAACGTTGTGCACGCCCGATAGATTCGGCGGTAGGGCAAGTCGATACGCTACCGGGCCTACACGTTCCAAAATCTCATACGGTCCAATGAAACGGGGGCTCAACTTTCCCCGAATCCCGAATCTCTTGATTCCTCTAGTCGGCGAGACCTTCAAGAAAATATGGTCTCCAACTTGGAACTCCAAGTCTCACCGCCATCGATCAGCGTAGCTCCTCTGTCTACTCTGCGCCGTCAAGAGTCGCTCCCGAGCAATGCGAACCTTGTCCTCAGCTTCCTAGAGCACATCAGGGCCTAAAGTAAGTCTCTCGCCAACTTCACTCCAATGAAGTGGCGATCTACACTTCCGTCCATAAAGTGCTTCGAAGGGCACTTGATGCTTGTTTGATAACTGTTGTTATAAGCAAACTCCGCCATAGGTAGATACTGCGACAATCCTCCCTGGAAGTCAATCACACATGCTCGGAGCATATCCTCTAAAGTCTGAATAGTGCGCTCCAACTGCCCATCACTCTGAGGGTGGAAAGCGGTGCTGAAATCCAGTCAGGTGCCTAAGGCGTCCTACAGACTCCTCCAAAAATGAGACACAAACCGAGTGTCTCGATCAGATACAATCGAAGTAGGCACTTCGTGCAGTCGCACAATCTCGTCAAGGTACACTTGTGCGAGCTTCTCCCCAGTCCAAGTCGTATGAATAGGTATGAAGTGCGCCGACTTCGTCAATCTGTCCACAATCACCCAAATGGCATCATGCCCGGCCTGAGAACGAGGCAATCCAGTCACAAAATCCATGGTGATCTTCTCCCACTTCCATACGGGAATCGACAAACTCCGAAGTTTTCCCGCGGGTAACCGGTGCTCAGCTTTAACTTGTTAGCAAGTTAGACATCTAGCAACAAACTCACAAACATCCTTTTTCATCCCGGGCCACCAATAAATCAACTTTAAATTCTTGTACATCTTGGTGCCTCTCGGATGTATAGCATAGGGCGCCCTGTACGCTTCTTGAAGAATATCTTCTTTAATTCCCGAATCCGCCGGNATAGCATAGGGCGCCCGGTGCGCTTCTTGAAGAATATCTTCTTTAATTCCCGAATCCGCCGGAACACAAAGCCGTCCTCGAAAGCGCATCAACCCTTGGTCGTCCACGAGGAAACCGCCGGTGCAACCATCAACCATTTTTCCTCTAATCTTTTGCAGTTCCACATCGAAAACTTGCTTTTCTTTGATTCTATCCAACAATGTAGGTTGCACTACCAATGTCATCAACCTCAAGGGCGTGTCAGGAGTCACCACCTCCATCTCCAACTGCTTCATCTGCTCGATCAATTGCGGTTGAGCCACAATATGCATCGCCAAGTTCTCCATCGATTTTCGACTTAGTGCATCAGCCACCACGTTAGCCTTGCCTGGGTAGTAGAGAATGGTCAAATCATAATACTTGAGCAGCTCCAACCATCTGCGCTGCCTCAAGTTCAACTCCTTCTGAGTGAATAGGTATTTCAAGCTCTTGTGATCCGTGTATACTTCACACCGCTCGCCATAAAGATAGTGGCGCCATAGCTTCAATGCAAAGACTACGGCCGCCAACTCCAAATCATGTGTGAGGTAATTTCTCTCATACTCCTTCAATTGGCGGGAAGCATACGCGATCACCTTGCCATTCTGCATCAAAACGTAACCCAATCCATTAAATGAAGCATCACTATAAACCACATACCCGGCTCCAGCAACTGGCAGGGTTAGGATCGGGGCGGTCGTCAATCTTTGCTTCAACTCTTGGAAGCTCCTTTCACACGCATCGTTCCAAATAAACTTAACACCTTTATGCATGAGCCTCGTGAGGGGAGTAGATAACTTAGCAAACCCCTCAACAAATCTCCGGCAGTAGCCGGCCAATCCAAGGAAACTCCGAATCTCCGTGACGCTTGTCGGTCTCGGCTCCCTGATAGCCTCAATCTTCTTGGGATCCACTGCAATACCTGATCCCGAAATCAGATGCCCAAGGAAAGCCACCTCTCGAAGTCAAAATTCACACTTTCTCAGCTTAGCAAAGAGCTCCCTTTCACGAAGTAGTTGAAGTACAAGCCTCAAATGCTCCTCGTGATCCGCATCACTTCGGGAATAAACCAAGATGTCGTCGATAAACACCACGACGAACCTATCCAGATAAGGCTTAAAGACACTGTTCATTAAATCCATAAAAGCTGCCGGGGCATTAGTAAGCCCAAACGGCATAACTGTGAACTCGTAATGTTCATACCGTGTTCTAAAGGTCGTCTTCGATACATCCTCGGGCTTGATCTTTAACTGGTGGTATCCCAACTGCAAGTCTATCTTGAAATACACACACGATCCCTGAAGCTGATCAAACAAGTCGTCGATCCTCGGCAACGGATACTTATTCTTGATCGTGACTTTATTAAGTTCACGATAGTCCACACATAAGCGAAGCGATCTGTCTTTCTTCTTGACGAACAAAACTGGCGCTCCCCAAGGCGAGACGCTCAGCCGAATGAAGCCTCTGTCCAGAAGATCCTGTAGCTGTGCCCTCAGCTCCTTCAGCTCCGCCGGTGCCATCCTATAGGGTGCCTTTGAGATTGGGGTAGTCCTAGGGACGAGATCTACCACGAACTCAATCTCCCTATCAGGTGGCATACCCAGTAGCTCAGCTAGAAACACATCCTGAAACTCTCGTACCACCGGGATATCCTCAATCCTAGGGGTATCATCGTCGCCCCTCATAACAACACTAGCCAAAAAGGCTATGCACCCTCTGCTAGTCAGCTGCCTAGCCCGTGACGAGCTGATCGTCATCGCAAATAGCGAACTCTGGCATTCTCTAAATATCACCTCAACTTGCCCCGGTTCTCTAAAAGTAACCGTGCGATTCTTGCAATCAATCGTGGCATAACATTTGGTTAGCCAATCCATACCCAAAACCACATCGAACTCCCCTAGCTTGCGCAAGGCTAGCAAGTCCACGGGCATAATCCAATCCCCAACCCAAACAGGGCAACTGGAGCAGTATTCCCTAATATCCAAAATATGGTCGGGTACTACAACCTGTCCTGGATGCAACAAAAAAACCATCTGGATGTCATGCAACTCGGCGAACAGCCGATCTATAAATAAATGTAATGCACCGGTATCAAACAATGCTCGAACTCTAATACCATCAAGTAAAATGATACCTGCAACCACATCCCCGGCTGTCGCCGCCTCCTCGGTCTGAGCGGCATACATACGGCCACTCGAGGCCTGGCGTGATCCCTCGCTCTGACGCTCGACGGGTGGCCGCCCAGGCTGGTACTGTGCCGATGGAGTCACCTGGCTAGCGGCTGGTAGAGCCGGTGCCGATGCAGTCGATGGTGCCGGTGACGATCTCCTCGGGCACTTAGTCCGGAAGTGGCCCTCCTGGCCACACAAGTAGCACCTGCCTCTCCGCTGTGGACACTACGGTGGAGTGTGAGGACCACCGTATATCACGCACTGGAGAGGTCGGCATCGATCAGGACCTCCTCGCTGCGCTGCAGGGCCGCGCCCATGCTGTGGCTCCCAGGGTGTTTCGGCGGCCTCCTAGAGTGCGTCTGGCTCACACCCTCCGCCGCAGGCCTCCTGGCCTTACCCCTGTCCAAGCCCTCTCGCCGCTCCTGCACCTCTGCCACGTCGCTTTCCACGATGAGCGCGCGATCCACCACCTCCCGGTAGGTTTGGAGGTTAGAGGATTGCACGAACCGGAAGATCGACGATCGCAACCCCCGTTCGAAGATGTGGGCCTTGTCCTCGTCGTCCCGCACGACGAAAGGCACACAGTGAAGAAGCTGAGAAAACTCCCTCTCGTACTCGGCCACAATGCGGTCTCCCTGGCGCAAGCTGCGCAGATCCTGTTCCATTTTCCTCTTGACGCTAGTCGGGAAGTAGTGCACCAGTAGAACCTCATTGAACTTCTTCTATGTAATAGCCGCCAAGTCGGTGCTCGGGTTCTCCTAAAGATCCAACCACCAGCGATAGGCCTCGCCGTCCAGATGGTGAGTTGCGAGCCAAACTCGATCTCTCTCCTCCACGAAGGTGTCGCGGAAGAGCTTCACCATATGCATCAACCACTTTTCCATGATCCAGTTGTCGACCCTCTGTCCGTCGAAAATCCTGGGGCTGCACCTCCTGAACTCATTGAGGCGCTCCATCAGCCTGTCCTGCTCTGCTCCCTCGGCCATCATGGGGAAAACCGCCCCCGCAAGAGGCACCTGAGTTGGTGGTGCCGCAATCACCTCCTCCCGTGGCGCTACCGGAGGCATCGTCCGAGATGTGTCGAGTGCAGGGGACGATCCTCGGGGTGCAACCACCTCCACTGGCGTGGGTGGTGTAGGAACCTGAGCCTCCCGAGCCTCCTCCTGTTGCAGTAGGAGGTCCTCCAGACGCTTCATCCATGCCTCCTGTCGACGCGCCGCCTCCGTCTGCTGCGCCACCATGTCAGTGAGGACCGCAAGCTGGCTTCTCAACTCGCGGACCTCGCCGGATCTGGAGGTAGCGGAGGTCTCAACCTCCTCCAGATGTGCCGCATTATCCGCTCCAGCAGATTGAGAGCGAGTGATCGGCATCGCACTACAACATCATAAAAGCGCAAGTTAGTAAAACTCACACTATCGAATCCCTGCTCAAGTAAATAAAATCCCAAATCATGCGAAAGTAAAGAAGTGTGCTTCACTACTAACTCCCGATGTTACGTTGTTGGCCGCCAACGTAACCCTCCGCGAAGTTAGAAGCTATACACTTCAATTTAACTCCACTTTCTAGAGTTATCAAAGATACCCAATCAAGATACTTTCGCTTACAAGTCGAATAGACCTCGTCTCTCACGAGCCTATTTCCTATAGTCCAACCGGCCTAAGGTTTGCTAAGTCCACTAAGACTCAACCCTAGGCTCTGATACCAAATTAATCTGTCACGCCCCGGGACTCAGCGGAAGCCCGCCGGGCACGTGCACAGACCCGCCATACGTCTAAAACATATAAGGCGTCTAAAACAAAACGATAAATGAGACAATAAAAGAAAACAACTAGAAGTATCAGAGCAATATACAACATCTAGAAACTAAAGCAATGTGAAGAGTAGAGAGCTAAAATCACTAAATAAACCATAAAATAGTACAACCAAAGATCCAAATACAAGAACTAAAAGAGTACATAGGTGGTCTCTATACATGGTAAACAAAATCTCTTTCTCTCCCAAAACATAAAAAGAAGAGAAACCACCTAAGAGTAAAAGTAAATCCTCGCTATCTAGCTAGCGATCCCCTTGCCGCGGTCCCGTGCCTCCGCCGGTGCAGAGGGCTCTGAAAGAAAAACATAAAACAGAGGGCGTGAGAACTATTAAATAATAGTTCCCAGTGGTCAATTACTGACTTCAGTGAAATGCACCACTAGGCCCAAAACTAAGCAAGTAAGGTAAGTAAGGCAGGTAAGAATAATATGAACAAATAAATCACTGAAATGGAAGCTCACTATAGTATGATGTCACTACTTTCATCAGTAATAATCTACCATATGATCTCTACTTAGCATGGATTTGCATAAGTAATAAACTACCACATGATCTTTATTTAGCATGAATTTGCATAAGTAATAAACTATCATGGCATAATTGTAGAAGTATAAGCCAAACACAATAATTACAAGCTAGAATGGTAATATGTCATTATCTACTATTCTAGTCAATGTCCAAAAGGTACAATATGTCACGAGTAACCCAATCCTATGGAAGCTACCTGTAGGTAGTCCAGCCTGCGCCGTGCCAACAATGGCCCCGTGGTAGTCAACATCCCCACTCTAGGAATGAGCCTCCCCTACGGCATCACATTTTGGCGCCCAATCCCGCACGGGCGAGCATATGTCGCGATGGCTATCTCCGGAGTGCCGACTTGTAGGGAGCGACCCTCACAAGTATGTGCGAATGAGCACAATGGCATGCAAGCGAATAAGTCCGTCTCAAGTCCCAGTGGTTCATCACTGTTTCATCGGATCTAAAATCCGGAATACAGCACATGTTCCAAAGGCCTGCCTCTATGTCATCGTGTCTAAAACACGGAATATAGTAACTGTCTCAATGGCCTATCTCAATGTCATCATGTCTAAAACATGAAATTTAGTAGATTTCCAGTGGCCTATCATCATGTCTCTAAGTTGCAGTTCAACAATTTTCTAGTTCAAGTGTCCCTTTATGACACTTTTGCTTACTATGTCCCAATATGAATAATAAATCTAAAAGCTTGTCATTCTAATCATTTTCCACACAAGAAACATGATCTTACATCATTCGTTAGAACAATAAACTCATGCATACTGACAATGCATATGCTTCTCTCTACAATATAGAGTCAATTTTTCATGATGCATAACATAGGAGTTTTCAGATAAATTCTATTCAATATGGATATGCATGCATTTATAGTATACGAAAATATTTAACCACGTAGGAGGCATTTCCCCCTATTTCAATAAAGCCAAACCCACCACAACTCTCGCAACTCCTTCGTTTGCTCTGACGAAGGTGTCCACTAGTCTTCTAGCACCCTAGAGGTGTAGAAACAAGAGTTAAACGGACCTTACGAACAACCATAAGGTTGATCATTAACCATCTCGAGCTAACGTGGAGAAAAACACACCTAGATGAAAAAAATCCTCAAATAAAGCTCAAATGGAAGCCAAACCCTTCCAAAGCAACCTAATCCAAGATTCTAAACCCATCAATAGAGCTCTAAAAGCTTCTAATCAAAAAGCCCCAAAATAGACCCTAAGTTCCAAATCTAGGGTTTCCAACATGAGAAATCCATCAAACCATGTATTAAATGGAAAATACATGCTACTAACCTGTTAAGTAGCCTCAAACCAAGTCCAAAATCAGCTAGGGTTGAAGATCTCCTCTCAAATAAGCTCCTCTCAAAGCTCCAAGTCTTCAACAATGGAGAAAACCCAACAAGTAGCAAAGAGGAGAAAAAAATGAGAGATCAAAACACCATAAAATCCATCAAAAATGGAGATCAAACAAGGGAAGGGAGACTCACCTTGATCTCCACTGGTTAGGGCTCAAAAAGAGCAGCTATGGGGGCTGGGGTGATATTTATAGAGGTTGCAACAATTGCAAATACACCCCTCCCCGAACTCAGCCCAGTTTGCATTGTGTACCGGTACACGGGAAAGTGTACCGGTACACTTCCTGCGAAACTGCCCAACCCGAGCCTCGGGTTGGCAGAAAATCCGAAGTGTACCGGTATGACATCGAGGCTGTATCGGTACACATTGCGTTCCGGTACAACCATCAAGGTTGTACCGGTACACAATCCTGCAGAGGCAACCCGAGAGAACACCAACAATCCTACATTTCGGGATTTTAGGTACAAGCTTAAACCCACAATTCTCTGGATGCAAGCCATCGGTCGGAACACTGTCTACAACCCTCCAGAATATCTGGAAAAGCTCAGAACACAAATCAAACACTCGAACCTCGCAATTTGCAAAGGTCGAATGCGTTACACTAGTTGTACCTCAATGTCACGCCCCGCGCCCCGCCTATTTGGTCGGGTTCGGGCACGCCAACAGACCGATGAACGGACAGGATTTTTCTATACCGCGGACAGAGTCTCCCCTGTACGTCCAAGGTGTCGCAATCGATACAATTCACTATGTTCCAACCAGGAATCGAATTCAACCAAAGATTGCATAAGGAAGTATCAAAAATATAAACCAACTAAGTTATTACAACATTCATCTTAGGTGTATTTTACATCACAATTTTTTTTTACAATCAACTTCTAAAATACAATCTAGTTAACACAATTATTACAAGTTTGGTACATTTGTGTTCTTTGTCTCAAACCCCTAAGCTAGACCGCCTCGGGGTACCGCTATCTCAGTCTCGAGGGTAGGGCCGCTATCTACGGAGCTACGCCCTTTCCTCGCGCTGCCGCGCCGCTCAAGTGCGAACCTGTAACACCCCAAAACAACGTGGAGTGAGAACCAACTCCATGATTCCCAGTGGGTACGGCCACCCAAGAAAAAAGCTCGACCAATAGGTCCAAGGAGGCACTGCAACATGTTAGTCCAACAGATATATATACAAATAAGGAAAAACATGCTATGTCTCACAATAGCAATATGCAAATCCTGTAACTCCTGCAGGTAGATAAATTGATTCTACCTCACATTCTTGGTCATTCTTTACTTGTAGCCGTTCTTTACTTTATTAGCTATTCTTTATTCTTAGTTATTCTTTATTCTTTATTCATAGACACAACTTGCTCATTGGCCATTCCTTTCTAAGGTTACTCTTATCTTGGTCACACTATGCTACTCGACTCGGTTATGAGTCAATCAACGGCGGATAATTCGCGCTCTGTCCAGCTCGAGGTGAAGGAACTCACACATACACCTCAGCCTTCCACAGCTCACGGCGCTCTATGACCTAGCCACCCGGTGGCGAAATCGTCGCATACGCCATGTCGATGGTTCGAGTCAACCCGTATGATCCACAAACCGGCTCAACCGGTATAAACCACAATTCGGCTCACCCATCCGACGGCGAAATCGTCGCACACACCACGTCGATGGTATAGCCCCGGACGGCGAAATCGTCGTGCACGCCCAACACCACTTTGGGTGTTCCATAAGCTCTGGAATTCTGGAATCCATTTCCACATAACTCAAGGGTGGGTCTTAACTCTATGGTATCGACCTACTTAGGTCCATTATCCTTTCCATCCTAGGTCCACTTGACTCTAAGTTTAACACTTTTATCACATTACCTAGGTTTACTTTAATACTTGGTTCATTATCTTTAACTCACAACCTAGGTTGACTTAACTCTAGGTTCAATCTCAACCTATGTTCTCTAATATTAGGTTTAATGCCATTCTTGTTTAACCTATATTCATTAACACTAGGTTCAATATCACTCTTGTTCAACCTAGGTTCACGACTCTAGGTTCAATGCCACTCGATCTATGTTTGTATATGTTCACAAGTACGTGTCCTTTACTCAGCATTTTTACATTAGCATCTCTACAACATTCTTATCATACATTTTCTTTATCATTCTTATTTCATATCAATATGCATTCACTAAGCATTCTTACATTAGCATTTCTACACATGCAACATGACTAACATATGTCATTTACTTTATGCTTTCCACTTAGCATTATTTATACTATGTCATTATGCATTACTTAGCATTCTCACATTATGACCATATGCATTATTTGGTAGCCTAACATAGCATTTCACCTTATGCATTTATGTGTTCTACCACTAGCTACCATTACATGCATCAATAATAAGCACTAGTCTTAGACATACAGGCGACCTAGTCGCTTCGGTAAACACAACCCACCTTAACTCGCACTCCGATTGCTTGTAGTCACTTACAATCGGCCTTCCGCAGCACCCGTGACCCGGTTCCGCCCGAACTCTCGCGCGACTATGCGAATGGCCTTCAATCCACGATCCGGAAATTAAAGATCCGCGGTTAGTTGTCATGAGCTCACGATTCCGTTTTCATGATTTTAGGACGTCGCCTCGGCCCTCCAGGCGGAAACAATGCCAAAAATGTCGTTTCTTCAATAACTTCGCGTAGGCTCGACGAATCGCCGAACCGACTTCGGCAACGCGTTCGTATACCTAGCAATTAGGTTTATATAGGTTCAATTTAAATCAAACCCATCTACTAGCAAAAATGCCATTTTTGAGCCCTAGCAAGTTACATAGCAAGAAGTCACCATTTAGCTTCATGATTCAAGCATTAATCCTCTATTTAGCATCTAGGAGTTCCACTAAATCCATTTTTAGAGCATATAAATGAAGCCCTAAAGATCTACCATTGTTGCTATCAAAACTTACCTCTCAAGCAAGCTCCAATGGAGAGGAAGAAGATGAAGGAGATGAAGATCAATTTCCAAGCTTGCTTCTCCACCAAATCCTTCTCTTGATTCCACCTTCAAGAGAGAGAAAGAGAGGGTTTTTCTTCTTTAGTTGCAAGTGTGAGGGAGGGGGAGAGAATGTGTGCGTGTGTGTGTGGGTGCGCATGCTGCCAGCCACATAGTAGGGGCTGTAACAATTGAACAAAACCCCCCAACAATACACTATTCACATCAGTTTAGCAGATACAAACTGTTTTCGCCGGAGCCCTTCTGAATGTCCGTTTGCACTCAAATTTGACAGTCAGGCTCGGTTTTACTTAATAAGTACAAAAAAATTTTAATCTTTCAGTTTTGACCATATTTGGTCACCGAAAACTCTACCGAACTGTAATCTCTACAGATAGCAGTCGGATTTTATTTTTTACCTTTCGGGTGTCGGATTTACATGAAACTTTAAATCGAACCTCATAAAAATAATTCCAACATATTCTTCAGTTTTCATAATTTTCTGACACTGTGCATTTTCTGCTAAAATATCAGCTCCGTTTCTCACAGAAAATTTTAAATCTTCTGTTTTCGTTCTGATTTCAGCACGAGTCATTCCCGACTTATATTTTACTTCTCTAAATCTAATAAAAATAGTATCTCACACTATATTTATTTATATTTTTACTTTTATATCAAAATCTGATATGTTACAAGCCCAAAGTGTGCCGGTACACTTCCTCGTGTCACCGGTAACACGACTGCACAGAGACAAAACCCGAGAGCTGCTTCTCGGTTTCGTAGCATTCGTACCGGTACACTTTCAATGCTGTACCTGTACACTTTACTATACCTGTTACAACTCGATGGTTGTACCGGTACACTTTGCCCAGACTTAGTTTTTGGCTCCGTTTCAATTCTATTTCGCGCTGAACAATACTAAAACCTTTCCAACTCCTTCTAAACTCACTTTTAACCCTTCCAACCTTATTGGAATGTTAAATAGAACTCATCCAACCATTTCATTCGCACGCTTTAGTCAATTTGATTAAAGTCCAATATTTTCTACCGAAGTTTCGGCATGTTACACTCAATGTGAGGTAAGAGAATGTGTTTGGTAGACGGTGCACGGGGGCAATCTTACCAAAAGCCAAGACTTAGTGTAGAACGTTATAGTAGCGTACGACGCCCGAGTATGGGTACTCGTGGAGTGCGGATTCAATTCAGCCGAGAGAGCGAGTTGGCAGTAGCACTTTAGCGTTGCTAAGTGTGAAGCGTGCCTTGGGTCACTCATAGGGCTGGTGACCCGCACTAGGTGCATAGGAACCGGTAGTGATACGTATGGCTCGGTAGAGCTGGTCGTGCGATTGATAGTATACCGAGAGTGCGATGGTAACCCAACCCGGGGATCTGTAACGGTTTGGAATTTTAGTTGCTCCTGGTTAAAGTGTGTGCGAATTTTCAAGTGAGAATTTCGCCCGATGATGATTGGGTCTGCATTTGTGAGCGAGAGACGCTGCATATTGAGACAGGTTAGGCGATAGGCCTTTGTGGCACTGGCGGTCTGTGGGCCACCTATGAAATGGAGAAAAGCGATTTCGCGGATAGCCTTATCGAGAAGTTTGGCTTGGATTCACGAACGGAGTGTTCGTGTGAGCTCATTGCGAAAGTAATTCGACATTGATTGTGGCATATGATATCAGAAGATGAATTGCTCTTGGTGAGACCTTGAGCTAGTGGCAAGCCACGTGGAGTTTGAGGATTAGAATTGGGACATGATGAGATAGGCCATCTCACGTTAGAGCTAAAGGTCAGTGCGAAACTGGAGCACTCATGATGTAGCGATGCACCGGTGATATTGCTTCTAAGCAATGTCGGTGATCGAATCGGAATATATTCCCTGAAGGGAAGGTAAATACAAGGAAGAGTTCCTTGTGTGCCGAGTGCCGAGTGGTGTTGGAGCGCGTAGAGTCGTCCAGTTTCGACTTGCGCTGCCACCGAGAGTTATGGAGACCGTAATGCACTTTAAGTGCTACGCCTTTCAAACGTGTATGCGTTTGATTCTGTATCCTCCGTAGCGGGCCTTCGAATCATTCTAATGAACGTGAGGCCATCCCGGAGGGGGAAAGTGCATTGGTGCCCTCAATTGCTCGAGGAGCTAAATTGAGGCGTGGTTTGAATTTCGCGGACGAAATTCTTTTAAGGGGTGGAGAATGTAACATACCGGATTTTGATATAGAAGTAAAAAATAAATAAAAATAGTGTGAGATACTATTTTTTATTGGACTGATAGAAAAAAAATGTACGTCTGAAATGACCTGTGCTGAAATCGGAATGAAAACAGAAGATTTAGAATTTTCTGTGAGAGACGGGGCTGATATTTTAGCAGAAAATGCACAGTGTCAGAAAATTATGAAACTGGAGAATATGTCAGAATTATTTTTATGAGACTAGATTTAAAGTTTCATGCCATTCTGACGCCCGAAAAGTGAAAAATAAAATCTGACTACTATCTGCTAGAGATTATAGTTCGGTAGGGCTTTCGGTGACCAAATAGGATCGAAACTGAAAGATTAAAATTTTTTTCATTAAGTTAAGTAAAATCAAGCATGACTGCCAAATTTGAGCTCAAACGGACCTAGTGTTATTGAACATAGATAAATAATGAGTAGCAATGAACTCAGAGTTAAGTAAACCTAGGTTATGGCATGAGTGGCATTGAACCATGAGTCAAGTGAACCTAGGTAGTAAAGAACATCGGACCTAGTGTTATGGAACCTACGCAATGAACATAGTGACATGGGATCTAATGTTAGTAAACTTAGGTCGAATAATGGCTTGAACCTAGAAAGGTTGACATAGGGTCAGACCAACCTTAGAGATGTTGAAAGTGGATTCCGGAATCCCAGGTCTTGTGGCCTTAGTGAACGTGGTATGCTCATGGTTGTGGATTGGATCATACTCACCTATAAGTCCATACTTGAGGGCAGTCGCTCCCCCTCGAGCTATGAGCTCCGAAGTGATCATCACTGTGTTGGAGTTTCCGTAGAGGTTGAGCCTGTCGGGTCGTAGCGAGTATCTTCCCGATTGATGAGCTCCGGAGTAGTCATCACTGGGTCATAGCGAATATCTCCCCAGAGGACGGTCCTGTCGGGTTGTAGCGAGTATCTCCCCGATAGTAGGGATTTGGGTTGGTGAGTTCTGAGGCGAAACCTACGCGTTAGCTGAGAGGATTGGGTATTGATTGTGGCAATTGCCATGCACCATGAGCAGTATATATGTTGGTTCTCCTCGCCCATTGGGCGATGTGGTTTGAGGATTTAAGGTTGAGGTGCATGTGAGACGTCCTTCACCTTGAGCCTGACAGAGCGCGGCATATCCGCGGTTGATTGACTCAAGACCGAGTCGAGTGGCATAGTTGGTTAAGGTAAAGTAACCTTAGGAAAGATTGGTTAGTGCTAAAGAATAGCGAATAGTAAAGAATGGCAACGAAGAAAGAACGATTAATACTAAGGAAAAGCAAATAATAAAGAACGGCTAAGAATTAAAGAAAGGCAAGTGAAAGAAAGTAGAATTAGTTAACCTACTTGCATAAGTTGCATGATTTACATATTGCATGTCTTGAGGCATAAACATGTATTTAATATTTGTATTAAATATCTATAGATATCTGTTGGACTAACATGTTTGCAGTGCCTCCTTGGACCTGGTGGGTCGAGCTTTTTCCTTGGGTAGCCGTACCTACTGGGAACTATGGACAATCGTTTTCACCCCCGTGTTGTTTTTGGGGGTACAGGTTCACACATGAGCGGCGCGGTGGCGCGAGGAAAGGGCGTATCTCCGTAGATAGCGCCCTACAACCAAGACCAGAAATAGCATTACCCCGAGTCGGCTTAGCTAGGGGTTGTAGAAAAGATGTAAAACAATATTGTAATAATCTTGTGATCGATAATTGTATTTGGAAGGAAATGTAATCGAAAATTGTAAATGTATAACTTGGGATGAATGCTTGTAATAGCTTAGTTGTTTTATATTTTTGATACTTTCTTATGCAATCTATGCTTGATTTATGTTCCTGGTTGGAACATCGTGAATTGTATTGATTGCGACGCCTACTGTAACATATCAGATTTTGGTATAAAAATAAAAATAAATAAAAATAGTGTGAGATACTATTTTTATTGGATTTAGAGGAGCAAAACATAAGTCAGAAGTGACTTGTGCTGAAATCGGAATGAAAACAGAAGATCTAGAATTTTCTATTGAAAACGGGACAGATAAATTAGCAGAAAATGCATAGTCTCAGAAAATTATGAAAATTGGAGGATAAGCCAGAAATATTTTTATGAGACTAGATTTAAAGTTTCATATTTTTCTGACACCCGGAAGGTGAAAAATAAAATCCGACAAGTTATTTGATAAAGATTACAGTTCGGTACAGTTTTTGATGACCAAATTGGGTCGAAACTGAAAACTTAAGATATATTCTTACTCAGTACGTTAAACTGAGCCTACCTGTCAAATTTGAGCTCAAACGGACATTCAGAAGGGCTCCAACTGTTCCGAACTGCTAAACTGCCCTGGGGTGAATAGTGTCTTGGGGTGTATAATAAAGAAGCAAAGTGCTTCTTCTTCCTCTCCTTTAGCTCGAGCACACACACGCACGCACGCATGGAGAGAGAAGAGAAACTCTCCTTTCTCTCTCTAAAGATCTCTCTTATCTCTCTACATCTCTTGCTCAAATTCGCGGCGTTGGCGGAGAAGATGCTCACGAACGCGTTGGGAGCGACGGATAGAGCTTTCGTGCGCCCGTTGGAGCGGCGTGTTTTCGTCGCGGCATTCATATTGTGGTAAGCTTTTGGGATTTGGCTTAATCCTTAGCTTTAAGTGTTCTAATAGCCTCTAATGAGCATTGTTAGCATGTTGCTCCATTTAATTTGGATTATTTGGAGGTTAATTGCATCTAGGGCTCAAAAATGCTAGTTTTGTAAACATGAGGGTTTGATCTCATTTGACCCTCTGTAAACTTAATTGCTAGGTAAACGAACGCGTTGGCGAAGTCGGTTCGGCGATTCGTCGAGCCGTTGCGAAGTTATTAAAGAAACGGGCGTCTAGGCTTCGTTTCCGCCTGGAGGGCCGAGGCGACATCGTAAACTCATGAAAATGGATTTGAAGTATCGTGGCACATAACCGAAGACCTTTAATTTCCGGATCGTGGATTGGAGGCCGTTCGGGTGGTCGCGCGAGAGATCGGGCCAAACCGGGTGCCGGGTGCCGCGGGAGGCCGATTCCAAGTGTCGACAAGCAATCAGAATGCGAAATGAGGTGGGTTGTGTTTACCGAAGCGATTAGGTCGCTTTCATGCCAAAGTATAGTGTATTTCACTATTGATGCATGGTGATAGTAAAAATACTAAGTAAGAAGGCATGATAAAAATGCTAAGTAATAATGCATGATAAGAATGCTAAGTATGAATGTATGTGATAGATGTTAAGTAATGCATGTAATATGTGCCAAGTAATGAACGTATAAGATGTATGCGAAGGAATGCATGTTGTCACAATAGGAAATGCTAAAAGAATTCATATTGACATAAAGTAGAAAGCATGTTAGTGGTGATGAATAATGATAAGATAAGAATGTTAAGTAAATGCATTGAATGATGTTAGCTAAAGGCATGAGATAAGTGGCATTGTATGTTAACGTAAAGTAGAAAGCATGTTAGTGATGATGCATAATGATAAGATAAGAATGCTAAGTAAAGGATATGTGTAAGTAGACATAAATGCACGTATAGATCGAGTGGCATTAAACCTAGTGTCAAGGACATAGTTTAAACAAGAGTAATAATGAACCTAGTGTCATTGAATATAGGTTATTCACGAGTGGCATGTCAAGTATAATTCCTAGGTGTGGACAACTAGGAAAACAAGAACATGAGTGGCATTGAACCTAGAGTCAAGTAAACCTAGGTTGTGAACATAGTGACATGGAATCTAGAGTCAAAAGAACCTAGGTGGTAAAGAATGTTGGACCTAGTGTTAATGAATCTGGACTAAGAAGATGATGACGTTGAACCTAATGTATTAACTTAGGTTGAGTAAAGGCTTGGACCTAGATAGGCCGATAACATAGGGTGAGACAAACCCTTGAGTTATGTAAAGTGGATTCCGGAATCCCTGCCACTAGTGCAGCGGCTACTAGTGCAGCATACAAGCTCGATAGTTCTTGGCCGTGGGTGCTTGTGACATATTCCTCTCCCACCGGAAGAACTTCGAGGCTTGTTATTGAGCAATAATCATGAGCGCTAGGGTGCATGTGGCATGTTCCTCTCTCTATCGGGGATCTCGGCTGCGGGTGTATGCGGCATGTTCCTCTCCCACCGGGGGATCCCTGACCACGGGTGTACGCAGCTCTGGGCGACCCGTTGGGCGATGTGGTTTGTGGATTGAAGGCTGAGGTGCATGTGAGAGTTCCTTCACCTCGAGCCGGACAGAGCGCGGACTATCCGCAGTTGATTGACTCAAGACCGAGTCGGATGGCATAGTTGGCTAAGGTAAAGTAATCTTAGGAAAGAAAGGCTAATGTGTATAATATTACTAAGGTGTGAGTACCCTTAGTAAAGCGTAAAGAATAAAGAATAAAGAATAAGGAAAGGTTAATGCTAAAGAATGGCAAGTAATAAAGAATAAAGAAAGGCAAATGCTAAAGAATAGCTAGTAAAGTAAAGAATGACTAAAAGTAAAGAATGGATAAGAATAAAGTGTAGAAGCAATTAATCTATTACATGAGTTGCATAATTTACATATTGCATGTTGTGAGGCAAAAACATGGTAATGTTAGTTGCATGATTTACGATTTCATATCTATCTATTGGACTAACATGTTGTTTGCCTCTTTTGGACCTGATGGTCGAGCTCTTTCCTTGGGTGGCTGTACCCACTGGGAACCATGGAGTTGGTTCTCACCCCACGTTGTTTTGGGGTGTTACAGGTTCACACGTGAGCGGCGCGAGGCAAGGGCCTAGCTCCATAGATAGCGCCCTACCACAGAGATCAGAAATAGTACGTGGTACCCCGAGTCGGCATAGCCTAGGGGTAGAGGAAAATTGAAGAACAAGATGTATCAAACTTGTAGTAAATTTGTAATAATTGGATTGTATTTGGAAGTTGAATGTAAAAGAATGTAATTTGTAATGTAAAATGTAATATGTGAGATGAATGCTTGTAATAACAAGTAGAATTATGTTTTGATACTTCCTTATGCAATCTTTGGTTGAAATATGTTCCTGGTTGGAACTTCGTACATTGTATTGATTGCGACGCCTTGAATGTACAGGGGAGACTCTATCCGCGGTACAGGGGAAACCCTGTCCGTTCGGCGGTCTGTTGGCGTGTCCGAAACCGGCCAAATAGGCGGGCTCGGGGCGTGACACCTAGAACGTACAGGGGGGACTCTGTCCGTTCGGCGGTTTGTCGGCGTATCCGAATCCGACCAAATAGGGCTCGGGGCATGACAATATATATATATATATAGAGAGAGAGAGAGAGAAGAGAGAGAGAGAGAGAGAGAGAGAGTACGTCTCCTGTGCTTTCGAAAGTACGAAGGCCTCCGTACTTGTAAGTTGTTTTCGATGATGGGATATCCGATTCGACGATCAGCTCCGTTAGGAATGATCTACGCTTTTAGAACTATTTAGAAATCAAATTTCATAATTTTTTGACATCATTTACCAAGCGATCACAGAGTCTTAAAAATGACTATTTTAACGGTCGATGTGGCAGATGTGGCACGTTTTTAAGTTCAACGGTGTAGAAGTATCGAAATTACATGAAACTTTAATAGAAAATTCTACTTAACATCAAGAGCAAGAACAATACTTCCGATTTGAAATTTGCGTCATTTATCACTGTTTTTTATGAGATTTTTATTTTCAGCCGTTCATTTTGAGGCTACTCGTTCACTAGGCAAACAAAGTCAAAAAATTATGAAATTTGGTTTCTAGATAGTTCCAATAGCGTAGATCATGTTTAACGGAACCGATTGCCAAATCGGCCGTCCCATCATTGAAAACAACTTACAAGCACGGAGGCCTCCGTACTTTCGAAAGCATAGGAACCTAGATATATATATATATATATATATAGAGAGAGAGAGAGAGAGAGAGAGAGAGAGAGAGAGAGAGAGAGAGAG